>NW_013750063.1:0-1279 GCF_000517525.1 Limulus polyphemus
ATGTGATCATATAGTCAAGAATTGTTGAGGAGTTACTCTAGCAACAATAAAACTTGGTGAGATCATATAGTCAAGAGTTGTTGAAGAGTTACTCTAGCAACAATAGAACTTGGTGAGATCATATAGTCAAGAGTTGTTGAGGAGTTACTCTCGCAACAATAAAACTTGGTGAGATCATATAGTCAAGAATTGTTGAGGAGTTACTCTAGCAACAATAAAACTTGGTGAGATCATATAGTCAAGAGTTGTTGAGGAGTTACTCTAGCAACAATAGTGAGTAGTGATGTAATGACGGTCATAGTAGTGGGGACATTATAATGTTGTGGTAAGTCAACTACTCGTTTTAAACAATAACCCAATAATTGGCGATGGTTGTTGTCGAATGGTTCCCTAAAATCATGGTGAACTTGATTAAAAGCTGTACTCTGGTCAAGAGATACGAATTAGACGCTATATTTTTGTCTTCATAATAAAACAAAACAATCCCTCATAAGGACTACGTTCCGTTTCATAGTGTGGTGAGAAACTCCACAGATCTGAGATCATCTGTGAAAACAATCCTTCTCAAGAACCACGTTCCGTTCTATGGTGTGGCGAGGAACTCCACAGACTTGCTGTCAACTAATTGACCTGGTCACCATTTGGAAAACAACGATGAATATACTCGGACCTGTTTCTTTAACCCCTGTGTCGTATTAGATGACGTTCACATTGAGTATACATACTACCTGCCTGTTTAAAAGTATTCATATCATATACACAGTAGAGATAGTTTATCAAAAGCACTTTTAGAATCTGTAATAATACGTCTTTTTCTGACTTAGGTCAACCGATCAGTGAGTACCGAAAATAATTTAAATCGGAATTACCATGGAGAAACGTGAAATAAGATCAGTATTACGGTATTGTTTTCTGAATGATTAATTTGACAATTAAATAATTTGAACACTTTTTGTTCAATTTTATAACCCTTCTAATTTGAACAGAAAATTCAATAAAACGTTCTTTATTATTACGTGAACATAAATACAAAAAGTGCACTTTAAAGACCTGTTATCTGACCAATACAAATATGGTTTGATCACTTTAAAGACCTGTTATTTGACCAATACAAATATGGTTTGATCACTTTAAAGACCTGTTATTTGACCAATACAATTGTGGTTTGATCACTTTAACGACCTGTTATTTGACCAATACAAATATGGTTTGATCACTTTAAAGACCTGTTATCTGACCAATACAAATATGGTTTGATCACTTTAAAGACCCGTTATTT
>NW_013750064.1:0-1281 GCF_000517525.1 Limulus polyphemus
CACATATATACATATAAGATGTTAATCCATTTTCCTGAGAGTAGTGTCTTTACTGATCATTTGGACAAAGATCGAAGCTGAAGGTGTCTGTAACATGCACCAGTAGTTTTATTTTATCTTGCTCAATATTACCTTTTCCTTTCCACAGCACTTTTCCTCCAGGTTGATCAAGAAAATCACCCCTAGTTACGCAACTGGCAGTGAAACTGGAAAACCACGCAGCCTTTCTAAGCTAGAAAGAATGATGTAGTACCATGAGGCGCCCATGAATTATATATTTTAAATATATATACGTTTACCATTGTGATAACGAATCCAACAATTTAAACATAGAGCGCCACATTTTAAGCGCGTTATTTTATTGATTGTAGTTTATGATATTTGGAACATAATAATGATTGGAGACGGCTTGAATGTGTAATGAAGAAAACATTAATATAAGTTTAACAAAACAGCAAATGTACAACGTTTCGACAAGGTTTTGTCATCATCAGGTACTCTTCATTACCCATTCAAGCCGTCTCTAACCATTATAGTCTCAAAGTAGGTTCATCGTCATCGAATATTTAGAACATGTTTTAAAAACTGTAAGATAAGAACGTGAATGATCACTTCAGACAAACTGTATGTGGCCTAATGACATACGTGTATAATTGTAAACAAAACAATTTAGAGATTTAACGATCTAATTCGAAATATTTTTCCTAGAACAGGAGAACTGTGGTGATAAAGCACACTTTTTATTAAATGTCGCTTTCATATTGAATAAACTGAGAATATCTTAAGTTACAGGGAACTAACATGCTGATGAATGTGAAAAACTTCGATAACGAATTATTTGATAATCTAACGTATGAGATACAAAATTGCACTCCGTTATTCGGTCCTATGGGACGCACAAGTCTTTACGGTAGCCGTTACTACCGTTTGGTTGCACTCTCTCTCTGGTCAGAAATTCAAAACTGCTACACTTGAACTTCGACCCGGCTGTTAACCTACGAGTGCAGAAAGTACAGTTCAAGTTGATAATTTCCGTTCTTATTATCAGGCATAGCTTCATCAGCCTATAAAAAAATTGAAACTTGATATCATAAGAAACAGGAACGAAAATAAGAGTTTCAGAATAATAATATAACTAGAAGTTCAGGCAATAGTCGAAAACAACAGCGAAGGAGAAACTTTCAAGCTTTTAGTTTCAGGTTATATTATATCATGTAGTTTCAGAACCAGTCGCAAAAAAGTCCCTAGTATTAATGAAAATATGCTATTACAACTAATATT
>NW_013750065.1:0-1501 GCF_000517525.1 Limulus polyphemus
CCAGGTGGTTAGGCACTCGACTCGCAATCTGAGGGTCGTGGGTTCAAATCCCCTGTCACATCAAACATGCTCCCCCTTTCAGCCGTGGGGGCGTTATAATGTTCCACTATTCCTACTATTCGTTGGTAAAAGAGTAGCCCAAGAGTTAGCGGTGGGTGGTGATGACTAGCTGCCTTCCCTCTAGTCTTACACTGCTAAATTAGGGACGGCTAGCGCAGATAGCCCTCGTGTAGCTTTGCGCGAAATTACAAAAAACAAACAAACAAACAGTTTTGTTTACTTGTATCATCCTATCCTCCTCCCCACTACTAAACAATTTACATGGGTTATTCGGACAGAGTAATTATCATGATAATTTCTGTTTTGCATATAATTCAACATTCACCATTTTAGTTTCAAGTTATGGTAACTTTTGTTTTAGCAACTGAATGAAATATTATGTAGTAATGGTACAGTGAATGTTCTATTTGCTTAGATTGACGGGTACCTAGAACTAGACAGGAATTGTTAAATAAAATTTTGTATTATGTTATTAGTTTGACATGTGATTTTTTTTTAATCATTAATAGATTAAGATACAAGTAACAATCGGGAATTTAAAACTTACAGCTTGCTAATTGGCACTTCTACATTCTACTTTCATTGCCTTCTTTCTAATTTATCAGGCATGTGCTTCTTCTCTGTGGGTTTGTTACAAATTGCATACTGTTACGTCTCCGTTCGTAAGTTGATTTTCCGTAAATTCGTTCCGACGAAACTTTAGAGACACAAGTCCTTTCTTAAATAAAATTGGTTGATTCTTTCCGAATATAACTTTGCGATACACTTAATTTCAACAGTCGCGCTACAACAACGACGGTCTCACGTGCTCAACTTCAACAATACTCTCTGACTGCAGTTCAATTACTCATTACCTCTGTTGTCCCGTCAGGTTGTGAACGTCTTATATATACAAGACTAACACATATCTAGTAAATGCTAGGGCATTATTGAAGGAACAAGATATTTCTAGAAAGAGGTGGCGTGATACTAGTCACGTGATCTCGCTGACGCAACAATACTTTAAAATGTTTCATTAGAAAACATATAAACATTTTCTGGTATTCAGGATAACGCAAAGGTTACTTTGAAAAATGATAGAAAAATACTGCATATTCTACATTCTCTTGAGACTTACTGTTCTCCATACAGTTTATTTTCAAAAAATATTTATAAGTATCTGTTTTATGTACTAAAGAAAAAGTTATTAGTCTCTACCAATAACTTATCCCAAATGTAAAAAAAAATTACATATTTATGGTCCATCTAGGCTGTCTCATCCTCTAACCTAAACTAAAACTATTAAATACAAAACAACTTCAAAGCCAGCCCTTATCATTCATATAGTTATCAAACTTTCTCTTTAACTCACTTCAAATATTTGCCTCCACAACATCTGAAGGCAACCCCTTCCAAAGCCAATTACTGTTAGAAAAATAAAACTGTCTTAGCTGAAAATGAC
>NW_013750066.1:0-2656 GCF_000517525.1 Limulus polyphemus
TCTCCAAAGTTGCTAATTTTGTTTATGTATGATTTTCTTCCAGGAGACTAATTACATTTATCAATTTACCATATATTATCTCCGAAGTTGCTAGTTTTGTTTTCAATGTATGACTTGTTTTCCAAGAGACTAATTACATTTATCAATTTACCATATATTATTTTCGAAGCTGCTAGTTTTGTTTTTAGATGTATGACTTTTTTCCAAGAGACTAATTACATTTATCAATTTACCATATATTATCTCCGGAGTTGCTAGTTTTTCTTTAGATGTATGAATTTTTTTCCAAGAGACTAATTACATTTATCAATTTACCATATATTATTTCTGAAGTTGCTAGTTTTGTTTTTGATGTACAAATGTAATTAGTCTCTTGGAAAAAAAGTCATCAATTTACCATATATTATTTCGAAGCTGCTAGTTTTTCTTTGATGTATAACTTTTTTTTCCAAGTGATTGAATGTTGTCTCATCTTTTCTTGCCAAATTGTTCACCAGTTACATGAGGAATATGCTTCTGTTTTTCACCACTAGTTGCACTATGATGATCACAAATCGAACATCAAAAGTTTTAGCTGCAGCTGAGTGACTCATATAACACCAGTTTTGAATTTTTTATTTTTTGTCAAAGTACAAACTTTTAGCTTATAGTTCCATCTCTTGACCAACATGAGATCTAATTACAGCTGTGGCTATTAAGAATTTCCTCTTGTTTTTAGCAAATTTTCTTGGGTTGAGTCAAACTTATGCATTTCAAAAGCTTAATTATAGGTTTATATGGGTGTACTTAGTAAAACAAATTCTGTTTGGTTTTTAATTTATTTTCTTCACCAAAACATGGATTTTAGTGAAGCAAAGATGACAGAGAGCCCTTATCCTCTGATTCATTATTTCCACTGTAGCATGCAGCTGACTAGTTTCACCGAATTCACAGCTCATCTGTACTGCTTGGAAGAGTGAAACAAATATCAAATTAGGCTTCATATAGTGATAGTTTGGAAAAGCAAAGCAACTAATGTAGTAGGCCTCATGTAATAGTGGAATAGTTTTTTGGATTTAATGTATGGTCAATTACTCGGTGCTAATAACCTAAAATGGTTTAGGCATTAAAGTATTTTAGGTCATTAGGGGCGAGTAAAGGACTATACATCAAAACCAAAACAAATCCTACTTACATGAAGCTTATGGAAAGATGTATTGTAGTTTGTTAAAACTGCTTTAGTCTTTTCTATCACAGTGTAAACATTTGGAGCTAGGACATAGTTTCACAAAAAAACAAAACTAGAAATGAAATGCACTGTCATTAGGAACACCAGGAACTTTTGAAATGTTATTACATATATGTTACCTCTGTTATCACTCAAATCATGCAGTCCCAAAATGTAAATCATACATTTAGAAGCCAGATAGAATGCTTCAAAGGGTAAGAAATATATTTCTTGTTTTGTAGGGAGGAGCTCAACAAATTTCGACCCTGATTGTTAAGGAGATTGGAGAAAATAAAGTTCGTATTTTAGAACCTGTTACAAAAGTTTATCAGGTATGATGATTTTAATCTTTGATAAGTTGTTTAGTCAGAGTATTCATAATGAATCTAAGTTTCAAATGGACAGCAACTGCCTGTTGTCGTCTACATTTGTAGGTTTCTACAACAGGTAGTTGCTGTCCTGTTGTCCTCCACATTTGTAACATGGATTCATTATGATTATTTTAGGTATGAATCTAGTATTGAAATAAGATATTTGTAATAGTTGGCTGAGGCATCAAGAATAGCTCAAATTGCACTTTTTACAAATAGTGTCTTTGTATTATTTTATTATCAAAGTTAAAGTTTATTTTTATCACCACCAGATGGAGCAGGAGGGCTATGTAGAAGTTATTACTCAACAAGGAATAAAATACAGTTGTAATCAAGTGATAATGGCAATTCCTCCTCATTTAAATGGTGAGTTTTTATCAAGTTATAATAGCAGTTCTTCATTTGTATGGGGAGTTTATTTGATTTTTTAAAGCATTTGTAAATATTTTAACTGATGAAATAAAGTTATAAGTTAGGTTTCCTAAACAAATAAAACAGATAATGATATTTTACTATTTATCAGTTTAAAATATAACTTATTTTCCTTATTAATGTTTTTTTATTATAGTTTCAAGAATTATACGTACAACAGTTGGAATATTTTTCTTACAGTAAACATCGAGTTCAAACCGCCTCTTCCCTTGACAAAGATGGAACTTTTTAAAAACATGCCTATAGGAAATCTAGTCAAGTACATTATCACATATCCAAAGGTTGGAATTGTAATTTTAGAACATAATGTATTTGTTTTAGGTGTAGTCTGATTTAGTTACAAATTTACAAAACATTATGAGCTTCTCACTAAAACATTCCTAATTTTTTTACAATAGCCCCTCTTAGATACAATCGACCTATTTGCCATGATAAAAAAAGTCGTATCTAACAGGAAGTTGTTATTCAAAGGATTAATAATCAGATAATGAACGACTGTGTTCTTGAGTATAATGGTTAATATACTGTATTGGTAGACAGATGATGTAGCAAATTGATACACTGTATAATAGTTGGTTAATATACTCTATAGGTAGTCAGATGATGTAGCAAATTGATACACTGTATAATAGTTGGTTTGTATACT
>NW_013750067.1:0-1577 GCF_000517525.1 Limulus polyphemus
CTGAAAATCCAGATACACCAAATATACACACTTACCCTCATCTAAAATAAGCAGTAACCTTCTCAAAGAATGTAGAAAATATTGTAAAACAAGATCTTCCCTTAATGAAACTATGTTGACTATCCAATAAAATGTTAAACATTTAACAGACTTTCCAAAAATTTTCCAACAACTGATGTAAGACTAATGGTTCTATGATTATTTGGACAATTTTTATCACCTCCCTTGAAAAAGAAGAGTTACGTTTGCTAACTTCCAATCCTTTGATACCTGCCCATTATTCAAAGACTGACAAAAAATAGTAGTAAGCTGCTCACATATCCAATCTTTAATTTTGGAGGAAATATTATCTGGCCCAGGAGCCTTATCATATTTTTAAACTTCCCAAATTTTTCATAACCAGCTCAGAATTAATACAGTCATCTTAGTCGATCTTGTTTCCATCTATCAACTGTTCAAGATGTAAAATACTGCTTAAATTGCTGTTTGTAGAAACTGAAGAAAAATCCAACTTTAATAATCCAGCCATCTCAAAATCATCGGATACTAGCCTTCCTTTATCATCCCTCAAGTGTCATACCCCCATCCTAACATTTTGTTTACCCCGTAATGTATTTAAAGAAATCCTTACTGTTAATTTTTATCTTTTCAGACAACTTTTGTTTCATACATTCTTTTTAATGTCCTAATTTCCTGTTTCACCAACTTTTTTGTTCTTCTATAAGCTTCTAAATCTCCTGTCATACCAGTCAATTTAAATTTCTTAAATTTATTATGTTTTTCTTTAGTTTTATCTCTTAAACACTTTGTGACCCAACCTGATTTTTTACTTGCAGCTACCCTTTTCTTTCTGTAAGGAATATGTTTACCTTGAATATTTAAAAATTTTCTACATTTGATCAGTGTCTGCAAGTAACTCAGCTGCCTTATTCACAACAGATAATTCTTGTTGCATCCCTTCAAAATTTGCTTTTTTGAAACTTGTAACCAAAATATCATTATTCCTTATCTCCATATGTAGCAAAACACCGAACCTAATAGAGAAATTATCACTTGCTCCAAGATGTTCCCCAATTTCCACTATCTCGATCATTTCTATATTAGAAGTTGACAATAAATATAAAATAGCATTGTTTCTAGTAGGTTCCTTAAAGAAAGCCGTCCTGAACAGTTTCCAAAAACCTTTCTCCTTCCTGGTTTGACTCTAGCATTTCCCAATCTATATTCCTGAAATTAAAATCACCCATAATTATGACCTCATTAATAGCCGAAATCTCCAGTCATTTCTGTATTTGAAGTTAACTATAAGTCTAAAATAGCACTGTTTATAGTTGGTTCCTTGACTAACTAGTAAAGAAAGCCATCCTGAACAGTTTTCCAATTCATACACTTGAAATTAAAATCACCCATAATTATGACTTCGTTAACAGCTGAAATCTTAATCTCATTGTAAAGTTTCTCACTAATTTCACCAGTAACAAATTCCCACTAAAAGCCTTTTCCCTTTATATCCATTAATAGAAACCCAAATGGATTCAATCTCTTCGATATCCTCAACTTCAACAGGATGTAACTCA
>NW_013750068.1:0-3541 GCF_000517525.1 Limulus polyphemus
TACCACTAAGTGTACAGGCTGTAAGCACTTGTGGTTTAATCGCTCAAAACTGAATACCTGAAATACGCATAGGACTGTGTACTTTTAAATTTTTCTTAAAGCCAATTTTACTAATTAATGATCAATCCTTTTTCATAATTCGTTCTCCAGTTGTTCAAGAAGGGCTTGCTATTCTGCTATAAGTGTAAGGTTCGCCGTTGCAATAGTTTACGACTGCCACGGATGCTCCAGACACAGCGACTGATGATGGCATAGCCACTGCAGCTGCCGCCAAAGTGGGATGTAAGGGAATACCAGACTGATTCATGTATGCTATAATCCTACGCATTTCTTCTAGAGCATTTGCTTGCATGAGGATGTAATTTTTGGCCAGAAGAAGCGTGGCGATTTTGGACAATTTCCGCACAGTCGGAGAATGGGCGTATGGGATGGTCAAGCGGAGCTCGTCGAGTGCGTTGTTCAAGGCGTGCATTCGGTGACGTTCTCGATCATTAATGCTCAGTCGCACTGATTTAGCGTAGCGGTATTTCTTCCCTGTAGATCCTCCCTATGCTTCGTTCTTGTTGTTTGGGTCTCTCATGTTCGCTTTGGAGCTCGGAGTACCTTTAGAACACACAGAAAAGAAACGACACTCGAAATGAAATAACATAAAAATCAAGTTAATCAAGCTTAACATATTTAATCACGCAATAGGCCGAAAGAGTGTTTTGTCAATTGGTTTAAGCTGTAAAAACATTACTGCAGACAGTCTTTTTGAGAATCATACTAAACAGGAAATAACAATCACTCCCTTGCAAAATATCATTGAAACTGTAACCTTTTGGTATAAAATATCAATGATTACTAAAGCATTTATCTTTTTAGTACAGTCCTGAACAAAGTCTTCTTTAACGCTAAATATGAAAATATAAATATGCAATATATTATTTAAACACCATATGACCACGTGAATACGTCCTATACTTAAAAGTGATTGACAAAAATTTCTATATAAAATGTTCGGCAAGTAATTCATGCTCAAACTCATAACTGTAACGGAAAAAATATAACTGTTGTATTTGCTCAGATTAATGTTTTCGTTACTACGTTTTACGCCTTCACCCCTCCCCCAAAAGTTTTAATCAAGCGTTGTTTCAAACGAGTTTAACAGCAATTAGCCTATAAACATTAAACAATAAAATATCTATAGTTTTACTTTTCTATATTGTGATTATGTTCAGCTAGTTTAATTAAATGAGATTATTATTTTATCTATTTTGGAGAACAATTAATTAACTCCTATATTAAACAATGCCAAGGTCTCCTGCGCTGCATGTTTTTGCTCCTTAATGTTTATTTCATTATTTTTATAGGTTTCATTATTTTAGCACAGATGAATTTCGATATGAATCTGATCGTCAGTAAAGGGCATAAGTTAAATGGTCTATGATGGGGTTGGAGTACCCTTTTTTGTCAAGCCCCTGCTTGGTTACTACAGCACTGCATAAACGTACAAAATACACCGCTATATTAAATTTTATGCATCAAACATGTAAATATAAATGTTTTATAACAACCAATCACAATGCTAAAAAAATAAATAACACATAACGTTAAAATGGCTACACAAGTAAAAATGAGCGTGAAAACTAATATTAACGATGACAAACATTTCAATTGAACACGTGAAATTTTGTTCTGTTCCAAACATTAACTAATACTAGAAACATTTAATATAACGTGATGCTACTTGAGTTTAAATTCATTGTATTAAAGAGCAGTCCAGATTTTCAGTTTCAACTTGTTATTAACTTCCTCAGCAAAACCAAAAGTGGCAGCTCTCTCTCTCTCTCTGGAAGTCATAATGATAATAGTTTTTCACTTCTTAACATTAAGCAGGTGAAAACATTTTATATTTAAAATGTACTTCAAATTTTTAGTGTCCTTAAAACAGTCATTGAACTTCTGGGATGATCGTCACACGGTATAGGATGGACCACTTTTGTCCGTGATAATAACCTGAGTTTACCATGACATGGAATCTACAAGATACTAAATGGTGCCTCATTCAATAGTAGCCTGTTTGTCTTGGAGCATTGTCTGCAAGTTGTTCACAGATTTCGTTTGTGAATATAACGTTCAAGCTCATCTAGAAGCTACTCAACCAGAATGTGATCCACTGATGTGTTCTCCAACGAGTGTTAAATTTATTGTATTAAATTATCAAATGTTGTGAATTTAACAGTTCTTTTATTGGTACTAACTTCAGTGAGATGTTTAACACACTGTATATTCCCAAAGTTTTAAAGCTTTATACGCATAAGAAATCAATAGTACTAGTATGACAGTAAGTAGATTAACAATCAAATATTTTGTAAATAAGTTATTGTTCATCTCGGACAGAGTCTATCTATAGATTCAAATCAGATGTTTATTCAAATATTTTGTAAAATTAAGAAATCTCTTTTCTTTCCATGGTGTCAATCCTAAGTATAAGCGATTGTTTGTCGTCTGTAAATGTATACGTCCTTGTTCTACGAAGGAATTTGTACATGTGGATAGGTTTCATCACTACATAATTGTATATATCTATAAAATAACTTACTCCTAGTAAACATGATGATTCATAAAGTATAGTAAGTCATGTTTTGGATAAAGAGAATGTCAGCTATAAATGTTTGATAATTAATGGAGTTGAGAATGAGCAATAGTTAATGATTCGAGAGAATCAAGTGAGTGGCAGACTGTAGCTGATTTTAAACCAGTATAACTTGGGTTACCGATTCTCCTCAAACTATAAGTCTATTCCAATTTATATCTTTAACTTGATTTAATAATGGTTGATCTAGATAACAATGATATATTTTAGTGACCTATCGTTACTATATATAATAAGTTTCAATTTGAAGTGGTGATTATTCTATATTTCCAAATGTTGAACAGTTGCATAAATCCTCGATCCAACATTACGGTGTGTTTCACTTCAAAACGTTAATAAGGTGCATTAAAATTTAACGGACATATTATGAACCCTCCCGATCTCCACCCCCCCCCCCGGTAAACGTTTTGAGGTCAAAAAAGTTAAACATCGTGTTTTATCGGGGATTTACACAATCATGTTAATTTATAAGATCATTAGGGATGTTGTTGTTTGTTATTAAGCACAATGCTACACAAACGGCTATCTGTGTTCTGCCCACCAGTATCGAAACCCGGTTTCTAGCGGTATAAGTTTTCAGACATACATATGTGTACGTTGTTTCTCATATACCTACTACTAAGCACAAGGTTTTAATGTGGAAAGCCATTTAGGTATCAAATTTAGTCCTGCATTATGAAGAGTTTATACAGTACATCCAACTAATTTTGAGTGCATTTGTTTGAGAATGTTATTGTACACAGTTTCTGATCAACGTCCCTTGAATATTTGACGCGAGAGAATGGTGAATTATGTAACAGTTTCACATATGCTTGCAATTTAAAGAGTTTGTTGGAAGATGATAGTCACTGGAACAGTACAATAAAAGAAGCAGCTGCCACAAATTCAACCAAAAAGTTTGAG
>NW_013750069.1:0-2766 GCF_000517525.1 Limulus polyphemus
TTTTTCACTCTAAGCTGCCCATCTTCTATTTTTACATCACCCCTCAGTAGAGATTTTTAGTTATTTTGCCTACAACTTGAAAGATGCTATTGCTGAGTTCAGGCTAACAATACAGAAGTTACAATGATGTGGCACAGGTGCACTCATGTTACTGTATCCAATAATATAAAACTGACCTTTAGTCTTTAAAAAGTGATCTGTCTTGGCTGTGTTTTAGTAGACTAGTATTTTGTAAAATACAGTCACGTTTCAGTTATTATACATTATATATGTATGCAGATTATTGCTATTTAGAAATAAGGTTTTAAACATATTTTTCTTAAAACGTAGAATAGTAAATAAAGAAGTAAAGCAAACAATTATCTCTTCTAGTTATGACCTTTGTACTCGGTTGCTGCTTGACATAGGTTGCTAAGCCTTTAAAAATTTTGCAGGTGGAGAATATGAAACAAAATAATTTTTTTTACATTTGAATAACTAAAAAATCATAAATTACTACATCAATACCATAGAATTCCACTATAATGTTCATACTTAATAACTAAGCTGTATTTTAGTCTAAAAAAATATGAAATTACAAGCAGACTAAAGAGACATCCTATCTCCTTGAAATCTTGATTCAAAAGAAAGACATGGCAGCCTAAGACTTTAAAATGGCCAAGAAAGCCACTAGGGGGACATTCTGAGTTTTGAATTGGTTAATCATGTCATATATAGAACTGTATATAAGGGAGCATTTCCAAAAATGGAAAGAGGTGGGTGGGATGCCAATGTGTTTGAATTATTATAAGAGAAATATCTTAGCAAATAGAAAAAAATAAGAGGTTATTATTTTACATTCTAGCTTGTCAATATCCTTAATTTGAGTTTGTGAGTCATACGAAATTATACTTAGTATTTTGACATCACAAACATCTAATTTGAACCAGTGCTACATTCAACATACAAAATAAATTCAAAGTTAAAAATTCAAAACACTGACAGGGTTTGTTTTTTATTGTGAAAATACAATCTGATTCTATGAAAAAAAATTAAAATGAAAAATGTTGATTGATTTGAAGCTCTCAGATTTTCATTAATGATACGGCAAACAAGAACATCATAGCGTTGATGACTTATACGATGTTTAGTCAAAACCTTATGAACCATTGGGATGAAAATTTGATATTTCTTTCCCAACTGGATCACCACAGCACAAAGTGTGTTCATAGCATCCTGTAAAAATAAGTGATTATGGTTAAGTACCTATTTAAAGTAAAAATGTGTTCAGAAAACATAACCAATAATTAGATACTAACAGAAAAAGTCTTTATCAACATAACTCATTATTTTAAATATTATTTTTTATGGGATACATATCTGGCCTGTAATGCTTGTACATAAATACTTTAAACATATTTTGTAAAAGATACTAATATAAATGATTGAAAATTTTGAAAGCATAAATTACAATTATTTGATAATATTGTTTACAAAAATATTTTCACTTTATTTTGAAGTTACAGTAAATTAACATTATGAAAACAAAATATGGGAAAAAGATTCACTTCACGCAGATCAGGTGTCGAGTCCAATGTCCTAACTAAGGGGTGAATTATTCTTGAAGCAAACTCTGTGAAGTCCAGTGTTGTTGACAGATGATCAACAGTTTCAAGGGCTGTCCTATAATAATAACACAACATAACCTAGTTATATCTTGAAAAAAGTTAAACTATGTCTTCATTATGAAAAACACAGAGTAGACAGCTAAATGTCAATCTGTTTCTTTATTTTGCTTAGTATTAGACAAATATATTTAATATGTAAACTACTTTGCCATAAAAGTAGTTCATGAAAACAGTAAAATGCTGAAAAAGATTACAGTTGTTTTAAGAAATTAAATATGTAACAACATATCAATAAACTAACTATAAAGAAACTAATGTTAAAAACATAGGAAGAAACTAGCACAAAATATCATAAAGAAACTAATATAAAGGAACATATCAAGAAACTATTGCTAAACAACATATAAAATTAACTATAAAGAAACTAATGTTAAAAACATAGGAAGAAACTAACATAAAATATCATAAAGAAATTAACATAAAAAACCATATAGAAAATAAATGTAAAACCACATATTCAGAAATTAACATTGAGCAATATATCAAGAAATTAATTTTTAACAACATATCAGGAACCTAAATGTAAAGCACTACATCAAGAAAGTAATGTAAAGAAACATGTCAAGATAGTAATAGAAAGCAAAAAATCTAGAAACTAAATAAAAACCAGCATGTAAGAAATTAATGTAAAGAAACATATCAAGAAACTAAAATTAAACATATTGATAAATTAATTTCAAACAATAGATATGTTACTTTACTTTGGTTTCTTGATATGTTACTTTATGTTTAGTTTCTAGATATGTTGCCTTACATTAGTTTCTTGGTGTGTTACTTTATGTTTAGTTTCTTCATAGTTTCATATTTATTTCTTTACAGTAATTTCTTCATATGTTGCTTTACTTTACTATCTTATATGTTACTTTCATCACTTTCTTATTATGTTGCTTTCCATCTTCTTTGCTGATATGTTGTTTAAAATTTAGTTTTTTGACTTGTGGCTTTACTTTCATTTCTTTGTCATTTGGAATTAGTTTCTTTCAATTTTTTTTAAATTAGTTTTTTGATATGTTGCTTAATAGTTAGTTTTGTGGTAAGTTGTTTAACATCAGTTTCATTAGAAAAGAAACCAAAGTAAAGCAACATGTCTAGAAACTAA
>NW_013750070.1:0-1644 GCF_000517525.1 Limulus polyphemus
GCCTGTGTAACCAGATACAGGGGAAAGCCATGCCTCAGTAGCAGGATACAAAGGAAAGCTATGCCTCAATAACAGGATACACGGGGAAAGCCATGTCTCAGTAACCAAAACAATCATGCTTGGTAACTTGATAAATGCGGAGATCATACCGTACACAGGAAAACCGCAATGACTCAGTAACCAACACATATCTTAGTAACTGGACACTTAAGATAGTTATTCCTTACTAAAAATATATCATTTTTGTTTATAGTTCTCATCAGCATTTTCAAGCTATTGGTATAAGCGAAGCACGTTATTTTCTATGGTATTTTAAATTCAGACGGGGAACAAGTTGAGATGCTATTGGTTTCAAAGAGGAAAACAGATTACGTTCATCTTAGGCCGCATACCGATCCGTTTGTTAGAAGTAAAGCTTTCCTCGTGACAAAATATACTGAAACGTGAGACTGGCAAGTGAAACGAGGCGTCAGTACTATAATGTAATTACACGAATGTTTACTGTTTAAACATATAGTAAACGTTGTTATCACTAAACGTCTGTGTCTCTCAACAAGTTCACTATTGAATTACCAATATAACCAGAACGATTACGTACGGACTTTGTTCTACATACCGTAATAAAGTGGTGAGTTAGTGTTATCCGTAACAAAGTTTGAAGAGGTGTTATGTTTGGTTCTAACCGTAACAGATAGTCTAGAAGTGTTATGCGTGTGTTACTGATTTTGCTGACAACAAAAACAAGATATTTCTTGCGTCATTTGATCCAGACAAAGCATAATATACTAGGCTCAACCTACAGTTAGTTATAAAAGCTTCTATAACTATTAATTATTTAATATATTTACTTGGGTATTAAAATATCAGGTAGTAAATGGTTATGAAAAAATGTAATTCATTGTTAATAAACTTTGGGTTTTTGACTAAGTATGGTCATCGTAGTCAAGTATAACATCACTTTTTAAACATTATATATGAAATACTAATGGACAAGTACACACTATACTATTGTTTGAGAACGCTTTAATAGATAATAGTGCCACGTGTAAAAACAGTGGAGATTCCCATGTTGGGCTGTTTATTGGACACTGTCATGCGTTGTACGGTATTAATGTTACATGTAGAATAGAAGACTAGAATAATAACTGTAACTTTGTACTGTTTGTGGTACACTGTTGCCACCTGCGGTGTACGGTAATAATGTTACGTGTAGAATGGTAGACTAGAATAATAACTGTAACTTAGTACTGTTTGTGGTACACTGTCACCACCTGCGTTGTACGGTATTAATGTTACATGTAGAATAGAAGACTAGAATAATAACTGCAACTTAGTACTGTTTGTGGTACACTGTCACCACCTGCGTTGTACGGTATTAATGTTACGTGTAGATTGGTAGGCTAGAATAATAACGGTCACTTAGTACTGTTTGTGGTACACTGTCGCCATCTGCGTTGTACGGTATTAATGTTACGTGTACAATGGTAGACTAGAATAATAACTGTGACTTATTACTGTTTGTGGTACACTGTCGCCACCTGCGTTGTACGGTAATAATGTTACGTGTACAATGGTAGTCTAGAATAATAACTGTAACTTAGTACTGTTTGTGGTACACTGTCGCCACCTGCGTTGTACGGTATT
>NW_013750071.1:0-1281 GCF_000517525.1 Limulus polyphemus
CTAATTTAAGCAACTCTGCACGAAAATAGTATATTAGCTATTTCAGTCATTGGCTATCATATACGTACATGCAATCACTATTGAAATAGCATGCTTATACACAGTTGATAGCAGTGTCATAATAACTACGTATTAAAGCTAGAGTTAATGTTTCATCAGAAGTATGTAGAGCATGCAGAAAACGTTAAATACCATAAGCAGCTGCGCTATAATGATATTAGCATAAGTTGTTGGCATAAAAAAATAGAGGGTTCAGCGGAACCCCTCCCCCTGCGTACATGCGTGATATTGATTCTAGTTCATATTGCACATTACTGCTACTACATATGTTAAATACTGTGTTTTAAATGCATGATAACGTGCCAATTTTTTGTTGAGTTTAATGGGTTGGGCCCACTTTATATAGTTGTTATCATTACCAGATTTGTGGAAGATTTTCATGTTAAATTCATTTGAGTTTCTTTCTATTGTTATGTTCATGTAATTTTAAAATCTGATTTTCATTCTCTTCTTCGTGAGTGAATTTGACGTTAGAGTGAATGTTATTCACGTGTTGTAGAAATGGCTGTTGATAGTTGTTGTCTTCAAATCCACAAAATACATCGTCGATGTATCTAAATCAGTGCGTGGGAGGGTGTATAGTTGTATTAATCGTCTGACTTTCTATTTTGTTGACAAACAGTTCACATAATACAGGTGACAGAGAGCTGCCCATGCTTATGCCGTCTATTTGTTCATAAGTTTTACCCTGACAGGTGAAACATATTTTCACTGCAAAGTGGAACACGTCTTTTAAAATTTCCAAACTCATATTGTAATGCATTTTGTCGGAATTTTTTATATCATTTCTAGAGCTAGGTTTGTTGCTTCATCTTTTGGTATCATTATATACATGGAGACTACGTCACAACTGTACATTTTGTGATGATTGTTGAGGTTGTTGAGAATGCTTCGAAATTCTAGAACACCTTTAACTTTGTATTTATTGTTGTCATGCGATGATTTGATCAGAAAATCTACGAATCATGTGAGCTCATGATTATAGCTGTCATTAGTTGAAAAGATGGGGTGGATGTCAATTGGGTTTTTGTGAATTTTCGGAACACCAAGCAAATAAGGGATACATGTATTGGTGACTTTTAAGTTGTTGTACAGAGACTTTAATAACTTGAAAATAGAAGATTCAAGACTACGTAACTTACGCATGCTCTTAGGAGTCGTTTGTTTGTTTGTTTTGAATTTCGCGCAAAGCTACACGAGGGCTATCTGCGCTAGCCATCC
>NW_013750072.1:0-3403 GCF_000517525.1 Limulus polyphemus
CATGCTAAATCAAACAGGATGGCTGTGCAGACATATTCTTCATTTCAGATCGTGAAATATGATTTAAAAGCACAGAACACTAGCAGCCTTGGTCATTACCATAGGGAGGATGTCCTAAGGAATCCTGTGGACAAGAGTGTGTGCTACCACATGCAGACAGCCTATGGCAGATATGCTAAAAACTGAGGGAGAGGAAAGAAAAAAATTACTGCCAATTCCAGTTTATTCTAAACATGGATCAAAACAATCAGTGCACACAATTGCTGAAAACATTAAAAAAGCAATATGGTCAAAGAGGGGAGCTAGCAAGAGAAAACGAAACAGTGAGGATGTTGAAAAACCAAGGAAGAAAAAGATCTAGTGTTGTTGGTGTCACTGTCACAGCTGGTTTACTCTTTCCTAAGCAGACTGTCTTGTTTTATTATTATAGAACTATGAACTTTTTACAGAATTTGCAGTGCATTCCATGGTATATGCATAATTTAGTGCTTTATTGGTGGATTTCAAATCCTTGAAGTGGCATGGTTATAAGAAATATTCCTTTTGGGTTTTCTTCACTTTAGTATTGTGATAACTGATGTTGTAAAACAATGCAGAGTTGTGTTCAGACCCCATGATTTTAAGTGTGTTTGCTATACTTACTGATGTTAAATATTTATTGAAGTTGGGCAGTCCTAGCCCTCCTTCGTTTGTGGGGAGGCTGACTACTTCTCTGGATAGGCGTTCGGCCTTGTAATTCCAGATAAACTGTTACACTATTTGCTTTATCTTTTTCAGTTCTAATTCGCCGGGAGGTAGTGTTGTACTTAAGTATACTAAGTTGGGGTAAGTTATCTGCCTTATTGCCTGAGCTTTTGCTAACATTGAGTGTTCATTGTTTCTCTATTCGTTTATTTTATCCGTCTCCGGTTTAATTTTAATTTGCCAGTTATATCTGGTTGGGTCGTATGTACTTAACCAAATTCCTAATATTTTAATGGGACTTTTTGTCCATGTGATATTAGCTGGAGAATCCTTTCTGATTCTCCATCTCCCTAACCAGAAACCTTTAGATTTTTCATTATTAACTTTTGGGCCACTACACTACAGAAACTATCGAGTGTTTTTAAACATATGGAGATAGATACATCGGTTGTCAGGGTCAGGGTTACGTCATCAGCTTGCGCAAGGCACTTTTGCTGGATGGCGTAGTTACCTGGAATGTGTACACCGACTATTTCAAGGTCAGAGTTTACACTAGCTAAGAAACATTCAATGACTAACACGTATAAGGTGGAGGAGAGGGGACATCCTTGTCTTACTCCATTTTGTATACTAAAACTGTCTGTAATATGTCCATTTATATTTATTTTAGCTGTTACATTGCTGTATATTAGTTTGTCCATTTTATTATTCCGTCCGGTATGCTGTATTTATTTAATACATAAAACTATGATTTATCCTGTCAAAGGCTTAACAAGTTACTTAAACTGTCACTTAAACAAGTTACCCCATTTTTCTTACATCAATGATTATCAAATACATGTGAGAAATATCAAATCTGATTCCCCTAGTTAATGGATAATTTTCAAGAGTGCATTCTTTGGAATTCATAATTTTCACTATTGGATGTCAAAACTTACATAAAGTAATGTTTTTATAACTTACACTCAGTACTGCATATATGTTTTTGAAATGTGTATGATTCAAGTGAGACTAAACAGTTCACACTATTATGAAATTGAATAGATTCATTATTAAAACACTGCTAAAAATAAATCAGACGTATATTTATTGTAAAATCAAACTCATTCAGTTTACAAAAGATCTTATCAATCGGCCACATTTTTCTTGTAATTTGAGCTCATTCAGTATAAAATAGCATAATTGTTTATTTCCATATATGGATTTTTAAGTTTAAGGTTTTTAGGGAGAGGTGTGCTTTATAGCTTCGTTTTTTTATTTATTGTTATATTGTATACTTTAATTTGGGGTTTATCCTTTACTAGCTTCTTAACTGTCTTTTACTGTGCTTACGTATGCAAGGGGTTTATCAGCTCTTAGTGCTTGTGGCTTTAACTTCTCTTTAAAATATTTGGCGCTGAATCCAACCGTGTTGTTGTAAAACAATGCAGAGTTGTGTTCAGACCCCATGATTTTAATTGTGTTTGCTATACTTACTGATGTTAAATATTTATTGACCAATAAACACAAAAATATTCAATTAAAGTTATAGTGCCTTCTAGAAAACGCATCCAAAACCTTAAATTCTGGAAATTAACGCCGGAAATCCATCAACATATTAGCAATAGACGACGCTAACGCAAATTATTTATCAGAACCCGCGATAATCAAATCAAGACACTAATCAATGCTGAAAGATAACCAGGTCAAAAACTAATACAGGAACAACAGCAAAGTAATTGGGAAAATGTTCTGCATTTCTGTAGACCAATCCAAAAAGTCACATGACACCTTTTGGAAGAAATTTGAATCAATATGCCAGTCTACTAAAACTAACAACCCCCATAACATTAAATACAATAATAAATATGCCACCTCTGATAGTGACAAAAGTAATATATTCGCGGAATTCTTAAAATTGCATTAAAGATACCCAACTTGTCAACCTTTGATAAACGTTTTAACGAAATAAACAATATCATCTCCAGAAATAAAGATACATTTCAACCAAAATTTTCACAATTCGCGATTTCTCCAACAGACCAACATGAATTTTCATCTTGCCTGATAACCTTAGCCGAAGTGAAAATAAATATTAAACAGTTGAAATATAGAAGTGCCCCAGGTGAAGATGGTATAAATAATCCAATAATTAAAAACGTTCGGGACACTTACCTTAGCTACATCACATCTCTGCTTAACTTGTGCTTAATTCAGGATATTACCCGCCTTGTCGGAAATCTGCAATAATCCGAGTAATACCCAAATAAACAAAAGACCTCCATGAACCAGCTAACTATAGACCCATTAGTCTGTTAAATAATACTGGGAAATTATTATAAAAAATCATCACGAAAGGACTTTTCTATCTAGAATCTGAAAACACCCTGTCAAACATTCAAAACGCTTCTAGAAGAAATAGACAAACAGCTGACCACCTAGTTAGGTTAATTGAATCAGTTTTTCAAGCATTTAATAGGAATCATGTAGCAGTAGAAGCATTTTTAGATGTCAAACGGTTCTTTGATTCCGTCTGGCATGATGCACTACTCTATAAGCTAGCTAAACCTACCGTCAAAAATAACCCGTTGGACAATGTATTATCTAATCCCTTCCATTTAGAACCAGGAGTACCCCAGGGTTCGGTCATTATCCCACCTTTATATATTCTGCTTCTAAATGACATACAGTTCCAAGTTACCCTCTACAAACGCGTCACAGTATGCTGATGACGTAGCGG
>NW_013750073.1:0-1281 GCF_000517525.1 Limulus polyphemus
AGTTCTACTGAAGTCAGCTTTGTACCAGGAGACAAGGTGTGGTTGTATAATTCCAGGAAGACCAAAGGGAAGTCTCCTCAATGAGAAGCCCATATGACATAGTGGATCGTCTTTCAGACGTGACTTTCTTAATAAAATGTGGTCAGCGAGGTAAGCCAAAGGTGGTGCATGCCAACAGGCTTTGGCATTATCATGGCTCAGGACATTTCAGTTGGAACAAAAAAAATAGTTGTTAAGTTTAAAGTGATGAGAAACGTATTGATTGTGGAAGTACTGTGTACTAAAAGTTTTTATCGAGGAAGAATAAGCTGGTTTAATCAAGAAAGGACTTGTATTGCTGAAGATCCTTGGAAAGAATTTCTACCGAAAACAAACAAACAAGCAGATACGTAACAATACAAACTTAAGATTATTTTTCATTTGTTTATTATTAAGCATAAAGTTTAACAATGGACTGGTTGTTTGTGCTTTACCCACTATGGAACTGAAACCCAGATTTTTAGCATTATAAACCATCAAACTTATTGCTGTGCTACTGGGGAACTTTTTTCCATAAATGAAAGAAAAATGTGCATTGTACGAGAATGCTCTATATAATTTCTGAAAGTTTATGAACGCAGTATGTAGTGTATATCCATCTGTATATATAAAATTGAATAAAATGGATTTTTTCTTAATTTGAAATTATTATTTGACTTTTATGTTCTCGACTGGGATTAATTTAAATGTATAAGTTACCATTTCCATTGTTAAAAATAGTGAAGTGCTATAGACTGAGATGAATTTTTAAGCATAAAACTGCAAAATGGACTAGGTGCATCGTGTCTATCATAAGGATTGAACCCTAAATTTTAGTATCATTAGCTCTGTCAGGTTCTCGTGTATAGGTCGGATTCTATGCAGTTGCCCCCAGTGGCAGAGCGTTATGTCTGCAGACTTACGACACTAGAAATCGGGTTTCGATGCCCGTGGTGATTGTGGTCTTCTTTCTTCTGAAGATCCTATGTTCTATTTGTCAAAGTGCTCTCAGTTTGATTCAATTGTTTTAGAATTTTGCTTTGATGGAATATGCTTATTTTTTCTTATTTCCCTTTCCCCTTAGTTCCATTCTAATATATATATATCAAACGTTAGGCCTATCACTTTTACGTTACTTAACTTCACACCAACTATATTCTTATTGCTTTTATCTGTATAATAATGTTTGTCTGCTGCTTCCCTCTCATCTCACGCTATTTATATTGTTACGTCTTCCGTTTGTTAGTTAATTTTCCGTAAATT
>NW_013750074.1:0-1281 GCF_000517525.1 Limulus polyphemus
CCGTTGCGTACCAGTTACTAAGTTAGTGAGGTTTAGGTTCTATTTTAACAAACTGATATAATAACGAGATATTCTCTTCCCTTGCGTACCAGTTACGAAGTTAATAAGGTTTAGGTTCTATTTTGACAAACTGATATAATAACGAGATATTCTCTTCCCTTACGTACAAGTTACTAAGTTAATGAGGTTTAAGTTCTATTTTGACAAACTATAATAAAATATCTCTTTACTTATACATTGCCACGAAGTTAGTGAAGTTTCAGTTTGAGTTTGACTGAAATATTTGTTTTGTCCTGTACAGTAATTCAATATAAGGTATTTAACGATAATGTCTTTTTTCAGGTTCAGGCATTGTCTATCGGCGATTACCTGACCAAACATGTAAGGTTTTGAAAATAAAAAAAGAAGACTTTGACCCACAATTCATCATTGATCCCCGAAAAAAAAAGTCATATAGCCCACAAGAATTCTTTGGAACCAGTAATACAAATTTCGTGGACATAGGCATGGCAAGTACTTCAGTTTATGATTTAAAGAAAAAGCAATAGTAATAATATTTAAAAGAGTAACAGTGTAGTGTCAACTCAAATCCAATATTCGTAGGTGTAAGGAGTATTCAGTAAATAATGTGAAACTTTTTTTCAAGTCCACTTGATAAAATTTAACATGATAACTTTGTTTAAAAGTAACTTGAGCTCAAATGTTATGAATCGCAAGAAGAAGAAAAAGTTTATATACTGTAAACGAAAACCTGTGTACGTAAACATAATTTTTTCTCTAACACGAAGAAAAAAATATGTTGTATTCCCTTAGTTAGTTAATTATTAAAATTTAAAAAAATGAAAGATAATTATGGACAACCATGTATATATTGCCTTCTATAGGCATCAAAATACATTATCGGGGTGAGTTAATTAATGTTAACGTTTAAATATAGCACAGAATTTCTATCATAACCCAAATTATGATCTAAATCATAATCAAAACCATGATATGTCAAAAGACTGTTTAAAAGATTACGGAATTGATGACTTTAAATACGTAAGAGGTACTTTTTATCAAGTAATTTTACCCTATATTCCATTTGAACTTTCTACATCAAAATTTCAAGTTTTCTAAACAATTATGCATGTTAGCAGGATGTGCTTCACTCTGCATCCCTCCCGCTCGTGTCGCCGTCATCTACGCCAACACAACATACTCTAATTATAGTGTTTTGGCACTTGTGTATAAAGTTAAAATCATAAATAATATTCAACGTTGAACTGGTACACAGTTAAA
>NW_013750075.1:0-1280 GCF_000517525.1 Limulus polyphemus
TGTATTAATTTCGTGTTAATAAACAGACTTTTCAAAACATTTTGGGTATGTAGTTAAGGCGTATTTATTTAACAAAGTACATCAAATTTTATATACAGTTCATTTTGTAGGAATTACATTCACCGAAATATCCGAGTCTTCTCGCACAGAGCATAAATGTGATCCGATTTTAAGTTAAAAATTAAAAGTTGACATTTTAGCTTAAGTCGAAATGCTTCATACAGGATTTCACTGAAAGAGAGTAGAAGTTTGAATGAAATATAAAACAGAACGTATTTATTTGCAGATAACTTAAGATTTCAACTGGTAACAAATACGAAATGAATCAATATTTTAAAAATATTACAATAAACAAAAAACGAGTCTTTTGAGAGCAATGGCTCTACACATTTCCACATTAAATCAGTTGTTTATTAGAATAGTTCCTTTAGGATGTGACAAATACTCCCGTGTAAATAGTAGCTAGAGTAAATAAATTTGAATTACTCAGGCTGGATACATAACTGTGCTCATTCATGTAGAGTTTTGCAAAGCATATTTATTTAATACTGTAAAGTAATTGAAAGATTTTATTTGAATATTTTAGGTGTTACTTCTTACTAGGCCACAAAAGTATGACGGGCTACGATGCTACTTATAAACAGAAATGAATATATAGGACTTCATTTTTAGCCAACTTAAGTGTTCTATATCAGTACATAAACTGAAAGAGGTAATATATTAGTCTATAGTGTGGTTGTATATGTATGGCAATCTTCATGAGGTATAATGCAAAGATTTAAAGTATTCTAACGTAATTCGATGATTCAAAACCATTTTGCCTATATGTGACTTACATGGTAAGAAATATTCTTATATGTTCCTATATTAATGCAGTTTTATATTCATAATTGGAAAACGAGGCGTTTTTCATTAACTTAGTTTTTCAATACCCTATGAATTCTTAAAGTCAGATAAAACAAGAAAAGAAATTTACAATATTCTCTAGTTCTTATATTTGTTGTTATATATTACATTCTGTGATTGCTGAAAAAAGTTTCATTAAAAAATTCTCACCTTAAGCCTCAGTTTTGTATTCAAAAGTTTCTACTTTTTCCGAAACAGGCTTCGTGAGTTCCAGTTCATTGTTACCTATTACACAATGATAATAATAATAATAAAAATACATAGAATATAAAGTTTATTAATGGTAAACTAACAAGTATCATGATTTTCAATAACAGCAAAATATTCATTAAACTAATTGATTAAGAGGAGAAATGACGAATTTTTGAAATATA
>NW_013750076.1:0-1280 GCF_000517525.1 Limulus polyphemus
GTTTATAAATCTTTGTTTGCAAGAAGAACGAGAAAAGAAACAAGGAGAGGAGAGATTACAGCAGTTGTTGAAGAAAACAGAAAAGAAACAAGAAGAAAGACAACAGCAGTTGCAAGAAAACCTGCAATAGTGGCAGCTCGAACAACAAAATAAACAAGACAGATTACAGCAATTGTTAGAAGAAAAAGAAAAGAAACAAGAAGAAAGATTACAGCAGTGGCAAGAAAACCTACAACAATGGCAGCTCGAACAGCACAATAAACAAGAGAGATTACAGCAGTTGTTGGAGAAAAAAGAAAATAAACAAGAAGAGAAATTACAGCAGTTGTTAGAGGAGAAAGAAAATAAACAAGAAGAACGAGAAAAGAAACAAGAAGAGAGACTACAGCAGTGGCAACTAGAACAAGAAAGGAAACAAGAAGTACAAATGAAAAAAATTAGTAAATTTAAAAGCGAATTAGATACGTTAAAGGACGATCTATTGTCTTTTACACGAGGAGGATACATTGACCATCGACTTAATCAGCCCCAGACAATGACAAGCCCCTTCCAGACCCTGCAGCTAAACCATAATGCAGACATATTCAGTCCCGTTAGAAGTCACGTCCCAGATATGAATGCCAGTACTAGGAGTGATCCAGTACGAAGAAAGCCACAGGAATTCGATGGGAAGGCTCCGTGGGAAGCATATAGAGCACAATTTGAGCTACTGGCAGAGATGAATGGATGGACAGAGGAGCAGAAAGCATTGTACCTCGCAATGAGCTTGAAGGGACAACCACTGGAAATACTTGGACAGTTGACAGCAGCCGACAGACACAACTATAGAACACTGGTGTCGGCTCTAGAACTCAGGTATGGAACCCAAAACCACTCAGAAGTCTACAGGACCAGGTTCAAGACGAGAGTCCGTGCTAAAGGGGAGAGCCTGCAAGAACTGGCACAGGACTTGGAGAGCATGGCACACAAGGCCTACCCAACTGCACCACCCAATCTCCTCAAGTTGTTGCTGAGGGATCAGTTCGTAGATGCCTTGGACAGTACACAACTTAAGATACAAGTGAAGCAAGCACACCCCTCTACCATGCAGGATGCAATGGCCAGAGCTCTCGAATTTGAATCCTACGTTAAGTCCAGCACAGAGGTACCGAGGTTGGTACAGTCATCTGGATTCAAGGCCAGAAAAGGTCAGCTTTCAGAGAAGTTTGAGGGACTTTGTTGGCACTGTAACAAACCTGGGCACAAGAGAGCTCAATGTTGGAAACTTCAGCACAGGGGAG
>NW_013750077.1:0-2174 GCF_000517525.1 Limulus polyphemus
ACTACTTCTTCAACATACTGGAGAATATCTAACCAGTTCTTTGTACTAGTTCTTCAACATACTGGAGAATATCTAACCAATTCTTTGTACTAGTTCTAAAACCTACTGGAGAATATCTAACCAATTCTTTGTACTAGTTCTTCAAACTACTGGAGAATATCTAACCAATTCTTTGTACTAGTTCTTCAACATACTGGAGAATATCTAACCAATTCTTTGTACTAGTTCTAAAACCTACTGGAGAATATCTAACCAATTATTTGTACTAGTTCTACAACTACTGGAGAATATCTAAGTCTCATTACAAAATTACACAATAGAAAAGGCTCTCACTTAATGTCGTTTCGTTACAAGTTTACAGAATAGAAAAGGCTCTCACTTAATGTCGTCTCGCTACAGGTTTACAGAAGAGAAATAGCTCTCACTTAATGCCGTTTCGGACAAGTTTACAGAACAGAAAAGTCTCTCACTTAATGTCGTCTTGTTACAAGTTTACAGAAGAGAAATGACTCTCACTTAATGTCCTTTCGTTACAAGTTTACAGAACAGAAATGGCTCTCACTTAATGTCGTTTCGTTACAAGTTTACAGAAGAGAAATGGCTCTCACTTAATGTCGTTTCGTTACAAGTTTACAGAAGAGAAATGGCTCTCACTTAATGTCATTTCATTACAAGTTTACAGAATAGAAAAGGTTCTCACTTAAATATCGTTTCGTTACAAGTTTACAGAATAGAAAAGGTTCTCACTTAATGTCATTTCGTTACACGTTTACAGAATAGAAAAGGTTCTCACTTAATGTCGTCTCGTTACAAGTTTACAGAATAGAAAAGGCTCTCACTTAATGTCTCGTTACAAGTTTACAGAAGAGAAATGCTCTCACTTAATATCGTTTCGTTACAGAATAGAAAATGTTTTCTTTACAGGTATACAATAGAGAAAAGGCTTCTGCCCGGCCTCATCTCTTCAAATCTTCAAATCACCTCAGCTGACAGACGAGATTCAGGCTCGTTCGTTTGTCTCGTTGAAAACCCATATGGTAGTGACGAGACTAGGTTTCGGCTTATAGTGCAAGGTAAACTTTGTATTTCCGTACGATATAGGATCATTATGACAATGAGTAAGTATAAGAGTAAACATATGCTCGTCACTTAAGCCTAGCATGCATTTCTCTTTTTGTAAACTAATAAATGTTTTCCTGAACGCTAAAATAGTGAGTGGGATGTTAATATGTGTTAAAATATACAACTCGGTTTTACTTACTTGCTGAAAAGCGTAAAAAAGCAATAAATATCAACAGCCTAATCATACTAGAGGTCAGCACCGTAATTAAATATATGTGCTTTTCGTATCGTTGCTTAAGAGCGACCTCTTAATATAGATCTAATTATAGATATTAAGACTGTTTAAATTACAATTAATCTTACAGTGAAACTGAAATTGTAAACTTCAAGAATTATATGTCTACTTCTCATTTATAAACTAAATCATAGACTACAGTATTTACACATCTTTAATTGTAAGCTGAGTTTTGTTATATTCACTTCAAGAAATAAAGAACTAGTACAGAGAATTGGACATTAAGTGAGAGCCTTTTCTCTTCTGTAAACTTGTAACGAAACAACATTAAGTGAGAGCCATTTCTATTCTGTAAACTTGTAACGAAACGACATTAAGTGAGAGCCTTTTCTCTTCTGTACACTTGTAACGAAACGACATTAAGTGAGAGCATTTTCTCTTCTGTATCGAGACGATGTTTTAAGGAGATAATGTTAGGTAAGAGCCTTTTCTACTGGCTCTACACCGTACGATGCCCGCTGCTGCTTCTAGCTTTTTGAGCACTGGGTAATGTCTGTATGTATATTTGCCTCTTGGCAAACCTTCTTTCCCGGCTGATAACACATGGTAAAGTGTCGGTATGCCTCCACACAGACTACACTTTGGGTAATCTGACCACTTCCATTTCAACAGGTTTACAGCTGTTGGCAACATGTCGTAGATAGACCAGTTGATAAAGCTCAGTCGCAGGGGTGCCATATGTCATTCCAGTCGCCGGAGTGCCATGTGTCATATGTCATTCCAGTCACAGGGGTGCCATGTGTCATATGTCATTCCAGTCGCAGGGGTGCCATGTGTCATACGTCATTCCAGTCGCCGGAGTGCCATATGTCATTCC
>NW_013750078.1:0-1275 GCF_000517525.1 Limulus polyphemus
TTTTAAAACTTCTAATGCTACATCAATGGCAGTGTAACTGTAACCTGTAATGGTTGGGCAAAAGAATAATATCCAAATTTCTAAAAAAAAAAAAAAAGAATTAAAGCAATCCTTAGAAAAATAACAATTCAGAAATCTTAGAAATCTTGCTGATGAGGGCTACAGTTTCTTTTATTACACCAGAAGATGCGACGCTTTCCTTAAGCTACGTACAAATACATTTTAATTTACTACTACTACTAGTACATTTAAATAATAAATTCTATTCAAATATACAGTGTGCATTCATACATCGAGGTTTCAATATTTGTATTAAAAATTAATCTTCTATAAGCTATGGAATTTGAATTAGCTTTTAATTTATTACTACTAGTAGTAGTAATCTCAGAAAGTTACTTTTTAGTAGTATATATAGTAATGTAAATATATAGGTGTGTTTGGGGTAAGGATTCTTCGGCAGTAGGTGTCTGTGATTTCTTGGCGATAATTTCAACAATAAACGAACAGCACACACTCTGCTTGTTTTTAAAATTAAAGGTATGTACACTATGGAGATCATAGTTTATCTTAAATACTATATAGTTCTCTTCTTGTTGTCAAAAGCCCACTTAGGCCAATTCAATTGCATTGGAATTCAGTAGACAAGCTGAACTATTTTTCTCTATTTTCATCGCAACAGTATCCAACTTACCCTGTCATGTGAGTTACCGCGGTTGAATCCTAAACTTCCAATAATCGTATGATTTTCGTACTTCCAATAATTGTCTGACTTTTGTTAAAGTCCACATATGCGGGTTCAATTAGTTTAGAGCACCCTTTGATGAGACATATTGTTCTCCTTATCTCTTTGAAACTGTTAATTTCACTCTAACATATTGTTATGTCTGTTAATTTTTTGTAGAAATTCTTTCCGAGAAACTTCAATGATACAAGCCTTTACTTAAATAAAACTAGTTTATTCTTTTTCAATTCAACTTTGCAATACACTTAATTTCCACAGTCACTTTAACTTCACACACGCTATAATTCACAGCGAACGATTCACGCACTTTACTTCCTACCGCGCTTGACTCAATTGTCCATCTCTATCTGTCTGCAATTATCTATATCTATCTATCTATCTCCTTGTCTGCTATTCAATTATTCATACCGTCACTTCTTTTGCCGGCTTATATATACAAAAATAAGAGGGCGCATAGAGAAGACTAGAGTTGCCACGAATAGACGTGATCTTTCTAGAATCTCATGACGTGTTACTAGAGTCACGTGACTTCC
>NW_013750079.1:0-1648 GCF_000517525.1 Limulus polyphemus
ATCTCTACAAATTAAATAAAGAAATGCTAGAAGCTGGATGTTTTTACTAATTAGTTATTGCTAAAAAAAATATGGGGAAAAACAATGACTCGTACGAATTGTATATATTTTAATAAAACTTAATATGTGACGCTGCGAGCGTATCACCTCATCAATGACGTGATACCTTAACAGTTTGAGCGCGTGATTTATAAAAATGGCTCTGTTGTAACAGTTTGTTTTTCTATAACGGTTGTTATAACAGACTTGTTAATGTTTGACTAGATAGTGTCTAGAAAGATTTTCTGATATTATAAATATAACGAGAGAAAGAAAGAAATTCAGTTACAAGTTTGAGTGGCCCTTTGAGACACATATTTTGGTATCGATTCGGAATAATTTGTAAACCTAGGTATTAGTTTTAAGTTTTTGTTTCGACTCTAAAGAGTTTGTAAATTTAAGAATTAGTCTTAAATTTTTGTAACATTTATAAGCCTTGTTGCTTTTGAG
The DNA here is from genome assembly GCF_000517525.1 of Limulus polyphemus. NCBI lineage: Eukaryota > Metazoa > Arthropoda > Merostomata > Xiphosura > Limulidae > Limulus > Limulus polyphemus. Next base: position 490 of record NW_013750079.1, read on the forward strand.
AATTTTGTAACCGTTGAAATATTGACAAGTTGTGGTGCAGCTGACATTTGAACAGTGGACTTTTATAACTGTACATCTAGCGTGAATTGGAAACTTTGAATTTACAACCTGAAACTGAATTTTGACATACTACGTTTTGGAAGTGGATGCGTCTGAATTAGAAAAGACAGTTCCTACGTGGAAGGAGTGAGTTTTTTTATATTGTATCTTTTTGTAAATATTGTTTATAAGTTAATATTCGATGTTATTTCTGTTTTTTATTTCTATACATGTAATATATTTCTAAAACTACAAAATTTCAGAGTTGTCATCTTTTTTTGCTTTGCCGCACTTTGCGTATTGTACAGCATGGTTATTCGGAATCGTAACAATATTGTTGCGTCATCGAGGTCACGTGACTGGTGTGGCGCCCTCTAGTTTCTAAAACTATCTTGTTTCTTCACGAATGCTCTAGTATTTACTAGATGTAGGGTAGTCGGGTATATAAAAGAGGGTGACAACGTGACAGGGTAATGTAATGTAATGTGTGTGTAGATAGTGAGTAATTGAACTGCAGTCAGAAGTATTATTGACGTTCGTTGTTATAGCGTTTGTTTAGCGCGATTGTTGAAGTTGAGTGTATCGGTAAAGTTATATTCGGAAAGAATAAACCAGTTTTATTAAGTAAAGACTTGTGTCGCTAAAGTTTCGTCGGAACGAATTTACGGAAAATCAATTAACAAACGGAGACGTAACAATATTATGAATATGTAATAAGAATACTTAAAACTACAATATTGAATTTAATGTATCACTAAGAGTCCATGACAGAGGCGTCGCTAGGCACGAGCACACGGGGCCTGTGCCCCGAATCCCCAGATGGTGTCTTGAAAAATCAGAATAAAAAAAACATGGTCGATAATATACTGGAACACCGAAAATTTCCGCGTCTATGGGCGTCTGGTCCTTGATATTCACTTTAACAAAACAGAAAATATATTTTCAAGTAGATTAGTGTCCGTAATGTGAGGCCTGCTTGCACTTCTTCATCGTTAAGGCCTACTTACACCCCCTAATGGTTATAGCTTACTTACACTCCCTAATGTTGAGGCCTAGTTGCACACCATAATGTTTGAGGCCTGCTTGCACTCTCTAATGTTTGAGGCATACTTACACTCTC
>NW_013750080.1:0-1278 GCF_000517525.1 Limulus polyphemus
TACAAGAAAGGAATCATTAGGACCCAGACGGAAGAGTTCTGTGAAAGAATTATGAAGTTCATTTTTCGGGAAGAGTCACTTAGATGAAAATTCGTTGAAATAGTGAAATGTTGATTCACTCCATAAACACGTATATAGGCTTTATAAGTACAGTAAGCTTTAGTTTGGCTCAGCCAATACTGTGAAACAGTCATTGTTAATATTCAGACATTTTAAAGATGGTTTTAAACGGGCGATTTTTATGGCCGCCATTTTATTTCATCACGAACCCAAATATTAAATACTAACCTACTTAATGATTAGGTATAGCTACAATAGCTCACAGTAAGAAAGCCTCGATCGGCTATAACCTGATCCCTATATTAAATTTTGTTTAGGAGACCAGATTTCTTTGTGAGATAGCTATCAGATATATGTCTATCCCATGCTTTAGACATAAATAAAACTGCACCACTAGGGGTGATGCCTGTTAAATACTTTATTATGTTGTAATGCTTATAGTTGCTGTATGTTATAACCCTGCTATTTAATTGCTTTGGACATTCAGTGAAGGTTTCAGAACAGTCAAATTATACCTCGACATTTGGAATAAAACTTTTTGAAAGGTTTTGATAAATTTCGACTTACTTCTTAAGAAGGCCAGTGAATTATAATTTTCAGATTTGTAGCTATAATAGGCAAACCAAATTTAAGAATTGTTGATACATTCTGAGATGGCACTTTGAACATAATTTCCAAGTCAGAGTTTAGTAAATTTAGTTTCAGTTTAACAAAGATAACAAAACTTGATCTGAGATAATTTAAAATAAGGCATAAGAGGAGACTGCAAATGTAATATCTGTTTGAAACGCTATGTTTGATTTAAGGATATCAACACTAAAATAATTCTTTTTTAGACATAATTTTATTTCTTTTTGCTTCCTCTATTGTTCTTGAAGCAGCTTCTTCTTCTCTACATGGAAGTTGTCATTTGTGGACAAAATATTTACTTCATTGGACTGTATTTTCACCTGCAAAGAGTGGAAGTTTGAAAACTGTTTTATTAGATTAAACTGAAAGTGTATCAACATTTTAACAGCACAAATAATGGAAAGTATATATTGCTAGGAGTGTTATTGTAGCCACATTCACTTTGGTGAATCTGACAGAGAATATATTCATCAGCGCTGTTTAATGTAAAATTTTGAAGTTTAACTTTTAAGTCTTTTTTTTTAGCGTTTTTTTTTTTTTTTCTAAGTACTAACTTTAAGTCTCATAGCTCCGCCATCTCTTGTACTG
>NW_013750081.1:0-1284 GCF_000517525.1 Limulus polyphemus
AAACAGGACATCTTAGGCTTCGATATTCTGTTTCTAGAGGCATGTGACTATTATACAACCCGAAACACCAATTTTAAAAGGTCAGTTTTTTACTGATCATCTCCACGGTCCAGCCCTTTTTTTAGTAAATGTTTTAGTTTTAAGTTTCCACACAACTGGCTGCAGACAGTGAACGACGGCTCTAAAAGATGGGCGTTGTGGCTTTGAACGCCTATGTTTGCTACTAATGTGTTTCACTTTATTTTTATTATAATATTTCATTCACACGTGTGGTGTCCCAGTTTCTAGATACGGTACGTTTTACTTTCCACACATTGAAGTATGTATTCCTGTTCTTTACGTGTACCACCATCTGTTAAAAATTAAGATAAAAAATGTACATACTGTTCATTTACGAAAAAACATGTCTGAATTTTTAGCCGAGTTTCTCCGCCAGAAAGATAAATTTTATCAAGATCTTTTTTAGATCTATATTAAGGACGTTAGCATGCACTTGACCCAAATGTATTCGTTGTATTTTATTTGTCAGTGTCTATTCTCAGTATATGAATGTCTTCCCTCATGACGAGATGGCTAGTATTGGTCTTGTATTGTCTCTCTGCTTGGTGCAGAACACACTGAAGAGAACATAAACCATGATTGGAGATACGGTAAAGAACACACTGGGGAGAACACAAACCATGATTGGTGATACGGTATAGAGTACACTGGAGAGAACATAAACCAAGATTGGTGATACGGTATGGAACACACTGGGAGAACATAAACCAAGATTGGTGATACAGTATAGAACACATTGAGGAGAACATAAACCACGATTGGTAATACGGTATAGAACACACTGGGAAGAACATAAACCACGACTGGTGATAAGGTATAGAACACACTGGGGAGAACATAAACCAAGATTGGTGATACGGTATGGAACACACTGAGGAGAACATAAACCAAGATTGGTGATATAGTATAGAACACACTGGGGAGAACATAAACCATGATTGATGATACGGTATAGAACACACTGAGGATAACATAAGCCTAGCTTGGTGATACGGTATAGAACACACTGGGAGAACATAAACCAAGATTGGTGATACGGTATAGAACACACTGGGAGAACATAAACCAAGATTGGTGATACGGTATAGAGTACACTGGGGAGAACACAAACCATGATTGATGATACGGTATAGAACACACGTGGAAGAACATAAACCATGAGTGATGATACGGTATAGACAGACTGAGAACATAACAGTGATGATGATACGATAGACAGAAGGA
>NW_013750082.1:0-632 GCF_000517525.1 Limulus polyphemus
GTGCACGCTGCAGAATTTCTATCGGCATAAAAAGGTCCATCGTTTTCCAACTGCAAGAGCTTTTTCACGAAAAAAAAATTTAGTGCATTTGTTCAAAACAGCAATTGACATGATGCCATCTGATACACACAAGATTGTTATTCATACTGACCAAACGCCTGCTGGAGAACATGTGTAAAGATTCAATGCTCCAACTATAGACAAAGTAGCAATTGTTATAGTCAGAGATCAATTCCAACCAAGATATATTGTTCTTCATCGGAGAAACGATCAATTGACAAAAGTTGCAGAAACTCATCGATGCTACGATGCCCTGCAATATCCAATCATTTTTTGGGATGGTGCTGATGGATATCACTTCAATGTTAAGATGATAAATTCAGTCAGTGGTGAAGAAACAAATATGATATGCAGCGCAATGAACTATTATTCATACCGATTAATGATTCGAGAGAATGAAGACAATCACATTTTGAAATGCCGTCAATTGTTTCACCAATACATCTTAGATATGTATGCAAAAATCGAAACAGAACGTTTGATATTCATCCGTGTGAATCAGACCAAGTTTCGCTCTGAAGAATACGTTCATTTGCGAGATGCAGTTGTAAATGACGGTAATACAACTAACG
>NW_013750083.1:0-661 GCF_000517525.1 Limulus polyphemus
AAATGTTGGAAGCTAGTATTTCTGCCTTAGTAGATTTTCTAAGTAGTCACACCATTCAGTTATTGGCTTCCTTTCGTCTGACACATCTATAACAAACATGGAACCACTGAAATAGACAGAGTTGTCAGGTTACAAGGTAGTAATCAATTCATCAATGGCTAAGTTGCTGACAAATACCATAATGAATCTCTGTCTGAATATATGAATGTGCATTCTTAATCATTTTATCAAAATCATGTTTTCAAGAACATTTAATTTGTCTAGATGAAAATACAATTTGTGTGATTTCATCTATGGCTTTCTCCAGCCATGTCACATATCTATGGAACATTTGCATTGAACATTGTACCATACGTCAACATGGAGTATTACTTCCTATCCAAATATTAACACTTTTCGGGAACTGCAAGGAAACTGATTCTCTGTTGTCTGGTATGAGATCATAAGATATAAAACTTGACCACTCCAATCAGTTCAGTCTACACTCAAAGACTTCCGTGCATCTGGTTGTGAGTTTGCACAGTCTACTCGTACAGATCACCACATTGAAGTTGATATATTGAAGTTTGTGTACTTTGCACACTATGAAAACAGAAGTATTGAAGTTTGATTCTTGGTCTCTATGGATTTTCTTCAACTTTATAGCTGGAGGTGCTTAAAA
>NW_013750084.1:0-1280 GCF_000517525.1 Limulus polyphemus
AAACAACTTAGGACACCAGACAGACAGAAAGACAATATTGGTTCAGCTAGTTCCCCGCTACAACTTAGGACACCAGACAGACAGAAAGACAATATTGGTTCAGCTAGTTCCCCAAAACTTTGGACACCAGACAGACAGAAAGACAACATTGGTTCAGCTACTTCACCAAACAACTTAGGACACCAGACACACATAATGACAACCTAGGTTTAGCAAGTTCCTCAAAACAACTTGTCACACTTGTCTATCTGGCGTTACAAGTTTTTGTGGGGAACTAGCTGAACCAAAACACTAGACAGATACACAACCCAGATTTATGTTTACAGACAGGGAAAAAAGTGATGCGTGTGTTTATCTGTAATAATAAAAGAGCGTGTCTGTGTGTGTGTGTGACCGCCATATCTTCAAGTGGAAAAAACCTAGAAACATGAAATTTTGCACACATACTAAGTGGACCCTGAGGGTGTGCGCCTCAGTATTATCACTTATCTACGTGCATGCGCTCGTGCGCAGCTTTTTATGCGAAAAAACACATAGAAAAGAAATGTGACCATCATAGCCCCAAGAGGAAAGAACCTAGAAATCTGGAATTTTGCACACATATTAGGTGGACCCGGAGGGCGTGCTCCTGGGTATTATTACTCATCTTATCCACACGCGTGTGCATCGTTTTAATGAAGCAAGCTAGCGAACAGCCTCATGGAAGAAAGTGATTCCTTATATAACAACTTCTAATATATAGAAAAACCAGTGGGTTTTGGTAATATTGCGTTCCAACAATGGCTTTTATATCATGTTGCTTATTTTTATTGTGATTTACACCTCCAGTTAGCTTGCTTACAAAAACACATTTTAACAACAAGTTTGAATAACTATATTACTTTTTTATTTTGATGCTATTAAAATAAATTTAAAAACTTTCAATATTTTACTGAAAACTGGTCAGTGGTTACTTTCTATATACAAAACAAAGAATCAAAGGAGCTCCTGAACGTTCATATTAGACGCTTATCTAACTATTTTGAACTTCGGATTATTTAATTATATTGCTTTACGTTCTTGTACATCACGTACAGATTAAGTATCCTGATACAGCCTTATGGCTGTATCAGACATTTCAACCACCGTTAAGTATCATGATACAGCCTTATGGCTTCTCCCATATTTCAACCATCGTTAAGTATCATGATACAGCCTTATGGCTTCTCCCACATTTCAACCATCGTTAAGTATCATGATACAGCCTTATGGCTTCTCCCACATTTCAACCATCTTAAGTA
>NW_013750085.1:0-1877 GCF_000517525.1 Limulus polyphemus
TCTTCCTGTATTTTCTGTTTGCTGCAGTGTCAGGTTGAGCTTTGAGTCTCACAGGTGGAGCTTTCAGTCTCTTCCTGTATTTTCTGTTTGCTGCAGTGTCAGGTTGAGCTTTCAGTCTCACAGGTGGAGCTTTCAGTCTCTTAGGTGTAGCATTCAGTCTCTTAGATGCAGCTTCCAGTCTCTTAGGTGCAGCTTTCAGCTCGTTACAGTTCCTGCTGTTTTCCCAACCGTTGCCCTGACGCCATCATTTCACATGATCCGTGTTACAGTTCCTGCTGTTTTCCCAACTGTTGCCCTGACGCCATCATTTCACACATCAACACATTCTTTCCCTCCAAACTAATTTCATATCTTTTTATGAAGTTGTTAACGCAGTTGAATATTTCCTCATCATTTGTGTTGCTTTTCAAAGATTCACATAAGAGCAGGTCCTCCTCTATAGAATTATCAAACACGTAACACAAATTCCAACGATACTGCAAACCCTGACACGTAATCAGTCTTCTTACTTCGTTGACTGTTTGTCTGGATTTCGAGAAAAGTTACACGAAGACTATCAGCGCTAGACGTCCTAAATTTTGAAGTGACAAACGAGAGGGAAGACAGCTCTTAGACAACTTTTATCAAACAGAATTGCTGGTTTAGATCATCATTCTTATAACGCACCCATGTCCATGTTCTCAAAGTGCAAAGAATATACATTTTTCCTTTTTGTATGGTGATGGGAAACGAATGAATGAATACCGCGAAAGGTTTCAGTCTGAAACTAGCTCATTCTCGATGTCAGCAGAAAGATCTTGAATTCGACGACAGTATTGTTTGACAGCTGTAATGCCTCAGTTCTGTTACTAGCCTGCTCATCAAGCATAGGCTTTACAATATATTTCTCGCAAGGTTTAATGAGGTTTTCTCCCGCGAGCGCAATGCAATAACTTACTTTGAAAGATGTCTCTGTTGTGTTTTCGTTCTCTGTTTTGACAGTTTTTAACATCGAAGTTTTACATTCTGTAAGTGCATTAACCTTTCTCTTGAAAAAACTAACGTCTTTATCTTTATATTCGGAAGGATTTGTTTCCAAATTCCGTTACAGTTTTAGCAGGTGCCATAGAACTGTTGGATAATATTTTGTTGCACACGACGCACTGTGATGCTCTGCTCATAAATGAAATAGCCAATGACAAAAAGAATACAGGTAAGCCATACTTATACCTGGCTTGCTCCTTTACTCCGACTCCACTACATACAATTTTCTCGCGGAACATCTAGATATATCGTATGGAAAACTCCAGGATTCTGCAGACCACAGTTTGGGAAATGCTGTTCTAGAGTGCATAACATTCACAAAGGATTTTGTTCCAGTGTTGCTGCGCTCAAGTTCTTAAAAAATAGAAGCAGAAACAGGTTACACACTTCTGATAAGAAACACGTAGACTAGCGACATCTACTGGAACTATCGCTGACGTTAGCCGTGCCGTGGCAGAACAATCCAGCACAAGTACACCTGGGCACAGCAATGCATGTTATGCCACCAGGTGTCTGGATTTGTCAATTTCAACTGTTTTTAAAAGTCTTCGTTCAATTTTGCGAATGTTTCTATACAATTTGCATCATGTTCGAGCACTGAAGGAGACAGATTTAACCCGATGGGCTGATTTTGCGTTACAGCTCTTAATAAGACTGGAAGTCGATGACCAATAGCTACCAATGTCTTATGGACTGATGAGGCACAGTTCACCCTTTCAGTAAGTATCAACACGAATAATTGGTGGAATCACACAGTATAGAGGCCCGGCATGGCCAGGTGGTTAGGGTGCTCGACTCGCAATCTGAGGGTCGCGGGTTCGAATCCTCGTCTCACCAACATGCTCGCCCTTCCA
>NW_013750086.1:0-1277 GCF_000517525.1 Limulus polyphemus
ATGTATCAGACAGAAGGAGATCGGACGTAATGTATCACAGAGAAGGAGATCGGACGTAATGTATCACAGAGAAGGAGATCGGACGTAATGTAACAGAGAAAGAGATCGGAAGTAACGTATCACAGAGAAGGAGATCGGACGTAATGTAACAGAGAAAGAGATCGGAAGTAACGTATCACAGAGAAGGAGATCGGACGTAATGTAACAGAGAAAGAGATCGGAAGTAACGTATCACAGAGAAGGAGATCGGACGTAATGTATAACAGAGAAAGAGATCGGACGTAATGTATCACAAAGTGAAACCATTTTTATTCAAAACTCATGAGAATTTGCAAACAGAGCTTTATTCAAGGTAGGTGTATTTTTTTATGTTTTAAAATAAATCAGTATCAACTTTTAAATATCTGCTTTTAACATTCTTTCTTCAATCCTGTCCAAGACTGGAAAAACAGGGCAGTGTATAGGAAGAACAACAATGCCGTTCTTCTCAGGCAAATGTGCCATCCACGTGACTAATAAGCATACACACTACGGATCAAAGGATGTTGTATATCTGAAATATCACCTGACTCGCCAATAGAAAAGACCACTGTCGTTTTCTATGCAATATGTGCTTTATACAGCAATCTTTCATACGAGAAAGCACCCTAAATGAATGATCTAATTCTGTAAGTTACTAGGGCGAGAGGAACTTAGTGACAATCTTGATCGACTTTCGATGTTAAGATATCTTGAAACATTTTATATACTAACTAAGGAGGTAGAAAACGTATGGTAACCTGGTATTTATATATGGTAAGCTGTGTACCACAAAAGATTCAGGCTGTAAGTCTACAGTTATAATAAGATGAATAGTGCTCGAAATGTTAATTATTGATGTTTCTGACTGTAGAAACTCTGTAGCATATTATTGTACCCTTCTTCAGAGCCATGTTAACATACACAATACCTCCAAACACCCACTAAAACAGTTTACAGTTTTGTCAGATTCTTATTTCAGCCTCACTACTTTGAACTAACTTTTCTCTCTTAACAGAACAAATTAAACGTAACAGTTGTAAATATGGTTAATCACGAGTCTCCTTGTACCCAGGACCCCAAGAATTCTTGATCTGACCCTGATATTAGTTACATTCAACCCATTTAGAGAGCAATACAAGCTATTGATTTTAAATATATACACCTGGAAAAAAGTTAAGCACCCCCAAATATTTTCAGGATTGCTTATTGAAAATAAGGTTAAATTTTCATGATATTGAGCAATGTTCATAATTTCA
>NW_013750087.1:0-3798 GCF_000517525.1 Limulus polyphemus
ACTTTAACTTAAGTTTTAACACAGTGATATCCAACATTCTAAGATACTACTAACTCCATTACCCTAACCTTTACTATAACTTGTGCACTTTAACTATTCTTAATTTTTAGCACAGTGATATCCAACATTCTAAGATACTATTATCTCCATTAACCTAACCTTTACTAGTGCACTTTAACTATTCTTAATTTTTAGCACAGTGATATCCAACATTCTAAGACTTTTAAAATGACATTTTTTACAACTTAATCAAAACTTTATTGTTATATAAACACATATATCAATGCATATTGAAGTAAGTCACCTTTTTTGAAACAGTTGATTCCATTTCCAAAATACTCTTCACTACACTCACAACAGAATCCTTGTTCGTGGTCGATGCATTTGGATGTGGGAGGGCATGGAATGATGGCATTAGCACAGGTTTGTGTGCTTGAAGTGGGTGGTTCTAAAACCTGATCTGCTGGCATCACATTACCATCTTGCCCAATTCTTCCCACGTGGAAAAGCCAAACTCCATTTATGTAAACATTTGACATTCTACAAAGGGACAACATTAAATTTATAAACATGCTATAACTTAATGTTCTCAAAATACATCTGTAACTGTAATAAAAGATTGTTTCTTTGTTTAAGTGAGCAATAATCAATCTGTGCTGTGCCCACTGCAGAGAACAAATCCTGACTTTTAGCAATTGTAAGACTTCAAGCTTACTACTGTACAATTGTATCTAACTGAAAATAAATATACGAGATAAAAACACATACCAGTCAATGTTTATATTCATGTTTATTAGAGATACTACTGACTACAAGTCTACTGCTAAGATACTACCGAGTCCAAGTCTACTGCTAAGATAGTATTAACTCCAAGTCTACTGCTAAGATAGTATTAACTCCAAGTCTACTGCTAAGATAGTATTAACTCCAAGTCTACTGTATCTTAGCAGTAAACTTGGTGTCAGTACTATCTAAGCAGTAGACTTGGAGTTAATACTATCTTAGCAGTAAACTTGGTGTCAGTACTATCTAAGCAGTAGACTTGGAGTTAATACTATCTTAGTATCTTAACAGTAGACTTGAACTTAATACTATCTTAGCAGTAGACATGGAGTTAATAGTATCTTAGCAGTAGACTTGAAGTTGATACTGTTATGACAGCGGAAGTCGCGCGACGCTGGGAGCATGCGCTGGAGTTCTAGAAAGATCGAGGAACCTGTCAAACGTCCTAGCATTTGCTAGGTGCGCGCTCTTACAGTATATAAGCTGGCAAATAAAGTGACGGGATAGATAAATGCAGACAGGCAGAGATAGAGACTGACAATTGAGTCAAGGGCGGTAGTAAGTAAAGTGGGTGAATCGTTCATTGTGAATTATAGCATGTGTTTAAGTTAAAGTGACTGTGGAAATTCTGTGTATTGCAAAGTTTAATTGAGAAAGAATAAACTAGTTTTATTTGAGAAAAGACTTGTATTGCTGAAGTTTCTCGGAAAGAATTTCTACGAAAAATTAACAAACGAACACACAGACGTAACAATACTATCTTAGCAGTAGACTTGGAGTTAATAGAACTTAATACTATCTTAGCAGTAGACATGGAGTTAATAGTATCTTAGCAGTAGACTTGAAGTTGATACCATCTTAGCAGTAGACTTGGTGCCAGTAGTATCTTAACAGTAGACTTGGTGCCAGTAATATCTTAACAGTAGACTTGAACTTAATACTATCTTAGCAGTAGACATGGAGTTAATAGTATCTTAGCAGTAGACTTGAAGTTGATACTATCTTAGCAGTAAACTTGGTGCCAGTAGTATCTTAACAGTAGACTTGGTGCCAGTAGCTGAAAAGGACATTCACTGTCTTGTAATTTTAGTTCCATTAGAGATTCCTTTAATACTTGACACCGTACTTCTCAAGACAGTGTACCATTGTAATTTGATTTAGATATGCTAATGTTTGCTATACTGTGTTGTTTTCTGTTCTAAACATTTTCTTTGAATTTTATTATTTCCAATTCCAGTTAAATACTTTTCAAGTGGTTATTGCAACTGATGGTCTGGACAGTTTTGTCTTCTTCCTGTTTCCTGAGGGTGGTGTTCAGTGGATTCAAGGTGATGGAAAATCAACTGGTCGGCCAGACCCAAGAGCTCAGTCAGGGTTCATGTCGGGAGATGGAAGACTGTATACCATACGTGGTTCAGGAACAGACCAAACAAAAAATTTTGATAGGTAAGAATTCAAACTGTTAGTCATTGTTACTTTTTTGTAAATGGGAAATATCCTAATAATAATAATAATGGTACCTCATGCAACATATGGGTTTTAGGGCTAGATCAAAGACTACAAGAGACTCCACCATATCCATCCATGATTTGAAATTACTAGTGAGAAGAAGGACAAGAAGAAAACACCACCCAAAATCCACAAAGTTACTCTTAACCAAATAATGGAACTGACTGTCACTTTTATAATACCTCATGGATGAACATGCAAACCTTCCACTTACTTCCAAAAATAAAAATGCATACTTAAATTACTTTAATAAACCTATAGGTTTTATTATGGGCATTATTTGTCTAGCATCTAATTATTATTTCAGCAAAAAAATTTAGCTTGCAACTGTGCCAAAATGCTAATTAAATAAGTGGCTATCAATCATAAGAACGTCAGCCTAAGATTGCTTAGATGTATACATTATCATCTATAATAAAAAGGTCAACCTAAGATTGCTGAGACATGTACTTTATCATCTGTCATAAGAAGTTCAACTTAAGATTTCTGACACATGTACATTATCATCTATCAAAGAAGGTCAAACTAAGATTGCTGAGATGGGTACATTATCATTTATCATAAGAAGGTCAACCTAAGATTGCTAAGACATGTTCATTATCATTTATCATAAGAAGTTCGACCTAAGATTGCTGAGATATGTACATTATCATAAGAAGGTCAACCTAAGATTGCTGAGACATGTACATTATCATCTATCAAAGAAGGTCAACCTGAGATTGCTTAGATGTATACATTATCATATATCATAAGAAGGTCAACCTAAGACTGCTCACATAGTATCTTAGCAGTAGACTTGGTGCCAGTAGCATCTTAACAGTAGACTTGGTATTATATTAAAGTGAAATCAATTCATCTGTTTAAAGACAAAATTCTTACAAAATAACTACTACGGAGATTTTCAACAACTAAAAATTTAGAAACATGTTTCATTCATTAACAAGGAAAAACTGGAACACAAACAATGGCAACTTAATTACTAAATTAAACTTCTGTCTATTACTAAAACAAGCCCCCCAGTGGCACAGCGGTATGTCTGCGGACTTACAACGCTAGAAACCGGGTTTCGATACCCGTGGTGGGCAGAGCACAGATAGCCCATTGTGTAGCTTTGTGCTTAATTTCAAACAAACAAACAAACAAATACTAAAACAATATTATTGATTTTATTACTCATGTGATAATAGTGTTACGTCTCCGTTGGTTAGTTGATTTTCCGTAACTTCGTTCCCACGATACTTTAGCGACACAGGTCCTTTCTTAATAAAACTGGTTTATTCTTTCTGAATATAACTTTACCGATACACTTATTTTCAACAGTCGCTCTATAACAAACGCTAAACAACGAACGTAACTTCAACAATACTTTCTGACTGCAGGTCAATTACTCACTACTTACACACATTGTCACGTCACGCCGTGACCTTTTATATATACCAGGCCACCCCCAATCTAGCAAATGCTAGAGCACTCCCGAAGGAACAGGGTAGTTCTAAAAAACGGGTG
>NW_013750088.1:0-1279 GCF_000517525.1 Limulus polyphemus
CACAAATTCTGACACATTTTCAGACAACTCCTCATAAGGTGGGCATCCTGTTAACAGATCCACTGGCAACCGAAGTTCCCGACTAAACATCAACTTTGCTGGAGTGTATCCAGTGGCTTCCTGCTCTGCTATTCTATAGGCCATCAACAGTGGAGGGAGTAAGACATCCCAGTCATCTTGGTGGATATTACAAAACTTTGCCAATTCCTTTCCCAGTGTCCAGTTGTACTTTTCTACCATCCCATCGAACTGTGGGTGAAGAGGCATTGTCCTGGTCTTTCGTTTGCCAAACAACTTGCAGCATTCATGGAACACAGTTTATTCAAAGTTACGGCCTTGATCTGAATGCAGTTCATATGGCATACCAAATCTGAAGAAGAAATCACTAATAGTCGAAGCTACAGTTGTAGCTTCCTGATTTGGTATTACATATGTTTCAGGCCACTTGGTGAAATAATCCATCACCACACAAATGTACCTGTTTCCAGCAAGAGTTTGGGGCAAAGTACCAGCAATGTCAATGGCCACTCGTTCCATTGGTGTGCCAACTTGATATAACTTCATTGGAGCACGTCCCTTATGCATGGGTCCCGTTTTAGCATAACATGTACTGCATGTCCTGCACCATTCTTCCACATCTTGCCTCATACATATCCAGTAAATTCTCTGTCGTAAATGACTCAATGTTTTCTTAACTCCAAGATGTCCTCCTGTTAAACTATCATGGGATTGACGCAGCACAACTTCCTATAACTTTTTCGGTATAACTGTTTGCCAAGTTGTTACTTTCCCATCTCCAGAGAAGAATACCATCTTCAAGCTTCAACTGGTCCCATTGTGCCCAATAGTTCTTTTTCACAGGGCTTAAGCTAGACACCTTCTCCCAAGCAGGGCACAAAACACATGGTTTTAGAAAATCAATTATTGGCTTCAAATCTTGATCTTTCTCATGCTCTGCTTTAATATCTATACCTGGTTCCACTCCACCATCATCAACCCCTTCAGACACTTTGACTTCAGCTTGATTACACCTGATTAGCTCTACCTCTCTTTTTAACACTTACTGAAATTTGGCCTTCGTTGTTCCCAACCGTCATTTTGTCGTAATTAACTACAGACTTCCTAGGTAGTAAGTAGTCCAACCGTAATATGCATTGGTCTTCAATGTCAGCCAAGTATACTTTGTGTCTGTCTTTCATGCTCTTGAGCTCAATAGTTACCCGCACGGGTCCCCACAACCTTGCATAATATCCTGTCACACCACAGAGCTTCTGTACAG
>NW_013750089.1:0-1279 GCF_000517525.1 Limulus polyphemus
TATTTACTCACAAAATAAATTAATCACTAATATTTAAACCAAACAGTCTTTTATATCATGACAGTAAGTTACATATGTAAACAATAGTAGTTTTAAACTACAAATGTGTGAGTTCTATATCGAAAACAGAAAATAACTTCCTAATTTAGTTCGAGTGCAAGGTGATTTTCATTTTAAGTATAGAGATACTTTTCTTTATCTTACAGTTTTCGAGTTTTATTTGCATAATCTCTAGAACCTCCTAAATGAATATCAAAAGTTTTTAAGGTAAATATTTATTTTTATTTTCTTTACCATATCATTAACATACAGTGCAATCAAATGTTTAAAATTGAGAAATGGCAAAATGTACATACCTTTTAATTTTTCGTAGGCTATCTTAAAAAAATCTTCTTTTGGTTATGTTCTTAATTTTTGGTCTTTTCCTTTTCACTTATAGTTAATTTTTAATGTTTCATTTTCCTTTCCTGTCTTTTACCGCTTATTATTCATCTCGACATAAATCAACGACACCTTCGGGGCATATTACAGTATCTTTGAGAGATGCTCAAGCCTTCGACAAAATTTTCTTGCACACATGTAATATTTGAGAACTGAGGCAAAGTTTGAGATATATTTTTAAAGTGTTTAAACCTTTTTATTATGCATTTTCAAACATAAATAATACATATTTAAGTAAAATATATAAGTAAAACCTTAGTACAATTGGACCATCTCTCTAACTATAACACATTTAGATAATAAACAATTGTGAGTGCTATCGTGGGTAAAGCAGTCAACAATACTACCAGTGGTTACATCTACCCAATGACGACAACTGTGCGCAAATTTAAAAATAATCATTGTTGGATTATAATGTAAAATGAGCTCTTTCTAATGGTTATAAACACATGTGTCAAATGAGTGCATGTGGCTTGTAAATTTCAAGGCTAAGTATAGAAGGTGGACGTGACATATATCTATAGACACTGTAATTGTCTTATTCAAGTTAGAGACTGCAAAAGCTCAGATTTATGAATGCTCGTGCATCACCTGAGAACAAAACTGAAGTTTAAATATTTTATATGTTTCTTTTGAAATAAAGGAGTTAAACTTAGATAACATAAAACTCGAACTATAACATACGTTATAACGTTAATTTATTTCATATACATTGATAATAAAGTTGTTTAATTCAATTTTGAATGTAACTCAGTGACTTGCATAGAAAAAAGGGGTACCCATTGTAAAAGGGTTAAGGGAAAACCATGTGATATCATTTTATGACTTTATCTTATTT
>NW_013750090.1:0-1465 GCF_000517525.1 Limulus polyphemus
CCAGTTAGGAAATAAGAAAAGGAAATGCTTTAACATCCCTAATTTGTTTTTCTATTTTGCCTTCACCAGGTGCTATTTCAAATGATTTTGTACTTTTCATTTTTATCCAAAGTATTGTTATCAACAATATCTTTATCTGGATGATCATTGATCCTGGCTGTCACATAGTTAACATTGAACTGAAACTTTTGATTGGTATTTTTTTACCTTAATTTATGCTCAGTATAGAGTTTTGCTTCTTCCTCTATAAAGCATTCTCTGTTTTTTTTTCATATTCGTCATTTCTTTAAATACCTCTTGCTCATCATTTGTAAAAGCAGTGCCTGTGCATAGTTTTTGAAACATTTCTTCATGTTTCATGATCATAATGTTGTCTATATTTTTTTTTGTTCCTCTTCAGAGAGTGACTTTCGAAAGGATATTTTTGCATTTTTTTAAATTCACGTTCATTGTTAGCAGTGTCATAGTCTCCTCCATCTGCCTCAAACATTGTTTCATATCCATCAGGGTCTTCATTTTGACACTTTTGAAGATAATCAGTGGCAACACCTTCTAAGATAATCAGTGTCAGGATCTACAAATTGATAATGCTCATTTCCTAACTCTTTCAACTTGTGGTGAACATATACTAATTTTATTGGATCAATGTATGCCTCATGCACTTTTGTTTTGTATTCAACCTTCCTCTTGAGTTATACAAGAATGATTCCAGCCTCAGCTGGAGTCTGAGGAAGTGATGATGTGGTTTGAATGATGTCAGAATATGTCAAAGGCACATTCACTACTTTGCCCTGATACCTGACCATTTAGATTTCAGTAGGTGGTAAATCTTTGTGAACAACATGTTTTGGATGATCAATGAGTTTTCTAACTCTGAGTTTTAGTTCATCTGGAATGTCATCTAATTGCAAGCCATTCATGACTGATAAGGCTGGCACAGTTTTTGTTTTGTCAATTTCAGATGATAGTTATGGCACAGATGTTTTTCCATCAGTGAATAACTTTGTGTGGTTATCATGAATACATCCTCTCCTGCAGAAGATTTGGGAGCAGGAGCAAGTGCCCGCTGACTGGAAGCTTGGGTACCTAGTGAAGCTGCCCAAGAAAGGAGACCTTCCCAGTGTGGCAACTGGTGAGGAATCATGCTGCTGTCCATCCCCAGTAAGGTGCTGACTAGAATCATCCTGGAGGGACTGAAAGAGGTGCTAGACAAAAGACTGAGATCAGAGCAGGCAGGATTTAGACAAGATAGATCGTGTACAGACCATATCGCCACTCTGTATATCATCATCGAGCAGTCCATCGAATGGCAGTCTCCTCTGTATACAACCTTCGTTGACTTTGAAAAAGCCTTCGACGGCAATAACAGGGAAACCATCTGGAAGCTGATGCAGCACTATGGAATTCCTCCAAAGCTCATCAGCATCATCCAGCAGCTCTATGAGGACTCGTCCTGCCAGATCAT
>NW_013750091.1:0-1280 GCF_000517525.1 Limulus polyphemus
GTAAATAAAACCGAAATGAAGAGTAACAAAAATGTTTTTATTTCTTACTTTTTAAATTCATACGTCATGCTGTGTTGTAGTCTACAGAGTGCATAATTCTTCTCGTGATTCTTGGCATTCTCACGATTTATTGACGTCACGACCGGACATATTGCATCGTTAAGCGTCCCTTATGTGACGTCATTTTAGTGTCTACTGTCTGACTGACAGACAACACAGTACTGTATAGTGGTGCGAGTGATTTTAAGGAAGGACATCCTGGAGGTTCTTTAGACCACGCTGATAAACTACGGAGCTTTAAATGTGACATGTTGTTTGGAGTGTCATAAGAAATAAATGTATACTACGAGTTTCTCTCTCTAAACACTTACACAAAGTTTGGGTGAAGTTTATACCCATAAACTCATCTTTAATACCTTACATTTTGTTGATGATATACGACTTAAAGTAGCTCAAGCTTTTAATGTTTTTTTCCAACTAACTCAAGCACTTGGTAGTGTCCGACTTTTTAAACAACTGAAATACGCGGTAGTGTTTTCGTCGTTCTAAATTACTCAAGCACGTGATATTTTCCACCATTCCCGCTAACTTAAACAGCTAATAATGTCCGAATGTCTGAATGACCCAAGCACATGACAATGTTTGACTTTCTAAATAACTCAAACACTTTGTTTGTTTGATTTAAAACTATCCTGTTTTATCTTTTAGCAATAAAAAGAAACATATGAGTCACCTTCAAACAATAAAAGTCTACATCAACTACCATAACTACCAGCTGCCATAAGAATAGACATAACCTGCTATACCAGCTGCCATAAGAATAGACATGACCTGCTATACCAGCTGCCATAACAATAGACATGACCTGCTATACCAGCTGCCATAACAATGGACATGACCTGTTATACCAGCTGCCATAACAATAGACATAACCTGCTACACCAGCTACCATAACAATGGACATAACCTGCTATACCAGCTACCATAACAATGGACATAACCTGCTATACCAGCTACCATAACAATGGACATGACCTGCTATACCAGCTGCCATAACAATAGACATGACCTGTTATACCAGCTGCCATAACAATAGACATAACCTGCTATACCATCTGCCATAACAATGGAGATGACCTGTTATACCAGCTGCCATAACAATAGACATGACCTGTTATACCAGCTGCCATAACAATAGACATAACCTGCTACACCAGCTGCCATAACAATGGAGATGACCTGTTATACCAGCTGCCATAACAATAGACATGACCTGTTAT
>NW_013750092.1:0-2752 GCF_000517525.1 Limulus polyphemus
TCCATTATAAGTTGTTAGACTAGAGAGGATAGCATTTAACACTTACAATGAGTTTATTATGATGGAGGTTTTGGATTGACTGTAGGACTGCCATTCTTCTGATGTATCATTTTCTTCTCAATATAGAACTGCTCGTATGTCTGCAGACTTACAATTCTAGAATGTCCAGATAGCACGCCAGATGTTTGCTCAAGGTCATCACTAATTTTTGCTGTTCAGTTAGAGTATTGATTTTGCAGACCTAAAAAGAGGATGTCATGATACTCAATTGTTTTTTCCCTGCGGTTTCTGAAAATGGGGAGTCACCTTATATTTGAGATATCACTATAATTTGGCCAATACAGTATATCTTTTGAGATAGTCTATCATGTTATTAAATGCATCTATTACACTATCTATTACCTTACTTGAATCATCATTAACTACTTTTATGCCATGTTTTCAACCATATTTAATAACTCAAGGATCAAACCTTACTCGTCTTGTTCTAGCTGTAGGAATCATTTCTGGTTGGTTCACTACTGGGCTACATGATCTCAACTGATATCCATGAGTTACGGTATCCGCTGAAGTTCTCATTGGTGTACTTGGAATGTATTTGGGTAAAGGAGTACTATGCTCAGTACTGTCATCACTAGCCTAAGCATCATCTGATGTCACTACCTAGTCATCTAACAAATATCATCTTATTCTAGTGTTCTACCTCCATGACTTTATCATGGTCCTCAGGAATTAATTCAATTTCACTCGAATCCTCAAATTTCTCTTGTAGATCATTATCATGCTTCTGTACTTCAGTTTCATTTGTTCATACTGATAAAGGCTAATATCTTTTACTCTTGTTAATCTATTAACATAGACTAATTGTTACTTTTGCCAAATATTTCATGAATTTCAAAGTTTGTTGGACTTGTTTGCTTGATTACTCTAAATGTATCCTTCTATAGTCTAGCCAACTTTTTTGTGTTTCTCTTTTTAACAATTGATGTGTTTCCTAATTCTATTTTGCTGGGTCGTGCTTTTTTTCTTTACTTGTTTTTCTCTGTGCTCGGCAGCTTTAGTTAAATGTTTCTAGCTAACTCAAAGACTGTCTGCATCCTCTTCATTATTTCAACCTTATAGTCTTCATCAACTGCATAATATATTATTTAAAGTGCTAATATTTCCTACATTGGCAACATTACATCTGTATCATGTAATAGAAAGAAAGGATTTTCCTAAGTAGATTCGTTTTCAGCAATTTAGTATGCTAACAATAATAAGGGGATATGTTCTCCATGTCTTCTAATTCTGCTCAAAATACTGTGAATCTTTTTACCAATCTGTTAGCAGCTGGATGATAAGCAGTGGTCTCTAGTTTCTTAACACCTAATAATTCACAAATTTCTCTCATTAATTTGGAAATAAAATGTGTACCTCTGTCCATCAGTAAGTACTGGGGTATGTCATATCTAGCTACAATATGATTTACGAATTCCTCAGCAATTGTTTCTGTTTTCTGATCTGGTAAGCATATCTAGTTAAATAGTCTGCAACAACTAAAACATATTTGTTTCCTGTGTATGATGTAGGCAATAGGCCTAACATATCCATAGCTACTAATTGAAAAGATATGGTTAAGCTTGGCATTCTCTGCAAAGGAGCATTTCTGAAGTGTTGACTATTTTTTGCTTTTGACATCCTATTCATGATTCACAGTAGTCTTTAATATTGTTACGACAGCGGAAGTCACATGACCCTGGTAACACGTCATGAGTTTCTAGAAGGATCATTACTGCTCTTAGCAACTCTTGTGTTTGCCAGACGCCCTCTATTTTTGTATATATAAGACCAGCAAGAAGTGACGGGATGGATAATTGCAAACAGGCAAAGGTAGAGATGGACAATTGAGTCAAGCGTGGTAGTGACCGTAAGTAAAGTGCATGAATCGTTGTGAATTATAGAGTGTGTTTAAGTTAACGTGACTGTGGAAATTAAGTGTATTGCAAAGTTGTATTGAGAAAGAATAAACTAGTTTTATTTAAGAAAAGACTTGTGTCGCTAAAGTTTCATCGGAAAGAAATTATACGGAAAATTAATAAACGACCAGAGACATAACAAATTGGTGTCAGAGAGTGGGGAAAAAAAGGAAACGATAAGTAGCCTTGTTTATTTTGCTGTTCGAGCTGCCACTGTTGGAAGTTATCTTGCCATTGCTGTAATCTCTCTTCTTGCTTCTTTTCTTTTTCCTCCAACAACTGCTGTAATCTCTCTTCTTTTTTATTTTCTTTTTCTTCCAACAACTGCGTAATCTCTCTTCTTGTTTCTTTTCTCGTTCTTCCTGTTTCTTTTCTTGTTTATTTTCTCGTTCTTCTTGTTTCTTTTGCTGTTCTTGTATTGCTGCCATCAAATCTGCTAAGCTGTAGTTTGATTTAAGAGATTACAACAGTTGTTGGAGGAAAAAGAAAAGAAACAAGAAGAACGAAAAAATAAACAGGAAGAAAGTCTCCAACAGTTGAGAGAAAGCCAGAGTACACAAATAGAAAACATTAGTAACTTTCAAAGCGAATTAAATGCATTAAAGGATGATTTATTGTTTTTTACACAAGGAGGATATATTGACCATCAACTTAATCAGCCCCTTCCAGACCCCGCAGCTAAATCCTAATGCAGACATCTTCAGTCCTGTTAGAAGTCACATCCCAGATATGAATGCCAGCAGTAGGGGTGATCTAGTACGAAGGAAGCCACAGGAATTCCATGGGAAGGCACC
>NW_013750093.1:0-1279 GCF_000517525.1 Limulus polyphemus
TAGTCTGGTATATATAAGATGGTGACAACCTGACGGACAATGTGTAGTTAATGAGTAATTGAACTGCAGTCAGAAAGTGTGTAATTGAGTATTGTCGAGCACGAGAGACGTTCTAGCGTTTGTTATAGAGCGGCTGTTGAAATTAAGTGTATCGGTAAAGTTGTATTCGGAAAGAATAAACCAGTTTTATTTAAGAGAGGACTTGTGTCGCTAAAGTTTCATTGGAACGAAGTTGCGGAAAATTAATTAACAAACGGAGACGTAACAAATTGGTGTCAGAGAGTGGGATAAAAAAAAATGGAAACAAGAAGCGGCAAATCAAACTACAGCCTAGCAGACTTAATGGCAGCAATACAAGAACAGCAAAAGAAACAAAAAGAATGAGAAGAGAAATTACAACAGTTGTTAGAGGAAAAAGAAAAGAAACAAGAACAACGAGAAGAGAAATTAAAACAGTTGTTAGAGGAAAAAGAAAAGGAACCAGAAGAGAAATTACAGCAGTTGTTAGAGGAAAAAGAAAAGAAACAAGAAGAGAGACAACAGCAGTTGCAAGAAAACCTGCAACAGTGGCAGCTTGGACAGCAAAATAAACAAGAAGAGAGATTACAGCAGTGGTTGGAGGAAAAAGAAAAGAAACAAGAAGAGAGACAACAACAGTGGCAAGAAAATCTGTAACAGTGGCAGTTCGAACAACAAAATAAACAAGAGAGATTACAGCAGTTGTTAGAGGAAAAAGAAAAGAAACAAGAAGAGAGACAATAGTAGTGGCAGCTCGAACAACAAAATAAACGAGAGATTACAACAGCTATTGGAGGAGAAAGAAAATAAACAAGAAGAGAGACTACAATAGTGGCAACTGGAACAAGAAAGGAAACAAGAAGTACAAACGGAAAACATTAGTAAATTTAAAAGTGAATTGGATACGTTAAAGGATGATTTATTGTCTTTTACACAAGGAGGACACATTAACCATCGACTTAACCAGCCCCAGACAATGACAAGCCCCTTCCAGACCCTGCAGCTAAACCCTAATGCAGACATATTCAGTCCCGTTAGAAGTCACATCCCAGATATGAATGTCAGTAATAGGAGTGATCCAGTATGAAGAAAGCCACAGGAATTTGATGGGAAGGTACCATGGGAAGCATACAGAGCACAATTTGAGCTCCTGGCAGAAATGAATAGGTGGACAGAGGAGCAGAAAGCAGTATATCTGGCAACTAGCTTGAAGGGACAACAGCTGGAAATACTTGGACGAATCCTACGTTAAGTCCAGCAC
>NW_013750094.1:0-4719 GCF_000517525.1 Limulus polyphemus
AATACAATTTTGTACAAATAATTGAATGTTATGCCACTATTTACAAAAATAAAACCAGAAATCCATTAAAAGATAAGTTCTCTATCATTTTTTCAATTCACAAATGATTTTGCCCTCACACTTGCATTGCCTACTAAGAAAGCTAGTAGCCGGTAGTCATCGGGTTAAGGGATGGTAAGGAACCATTTGGCCCATGAGGTGTTATGTTAAGAAATAGTCAGGAACCATTTGGCCCATGATTTGTTGTGTTAAGAAATAGTGAGGAACCATTTGGCCCATGAGTTGTTGTGTTAAGAAATAGTAAGTAACCATTTGGCCCATGAGTTGTTGTGTTAAGAAATAGTAAGGAACCATTTGGCCCATGATTTGTTGTGTTAAGGGATAGTAAGGAACCATTTGGCCCATGAGTTGTTGTGTTAAGAAATAGTAAGGAATCATTTGGCCCATGATTTGTTGTGTTAAGGGATAGAAAGGAACCATTTGGCCCATGAGTTGTTGTGTTAAGTGTTGCTAAAGAACCATTTGGCTCTTTTAAGCCATTCTGTTTACTACTACCACCCTACTACAAAGTACATAAAGAAACCTTTTTCTTTAAGATTCATTTACGATCTCTAAAATACTTAAACAATCTCTTCTTAAATTCTGTCACTGTTTCAGCCTTTCCCACATGTTAAGAAGCTATTCCATAAACTGACTACTCTGAAAAATAACACTTCCATAACTGAAGTCATGTCTGAGTTTTCTGTATCTTAAACTTGTGTCCTCTAGTCTTCTTTCCTATAAATGTTTTTAAAATGCCATTTGGATGTACAGATTTAAAACCTCTTAACATTTTCAAATACCTCAAACATGTCCCCCAGAACCGTCTTCCTCTCCAGGGAAAGTATGTTGAGATTTTATCTTCATACTATAGACTCTTCAAACTTGGATCATCCTGGTAGCATTTTCATGAATCCTTTTCAATAAATAAACGTCTTAAATAAGTTGATTGGAACTGAAGACCCTATTTTAAATGAGATACAATCAACCCCTTATAGGAATTGGTATTTTAAACTGTACCAAAGATGCTGAAAGTTTACAGAAAAATTTTAACTATTTGGTAAGCCTGGCTTATATATGGCAGATGATTGTTAATCTTAATAATAGTAAGGTTGTGCATTAATTAAAAGAATTTTATATTGTATACATAGAAATAATTAGTATATGTCCAAGGGGTTCATTAGCTCTCTATGGAAGGGATAAAAGAAGTTTTAATATAATGCACTCAACCATCCATAAATGCAGAATTCTTAAGTTAAACATATGAATATATATTAATTCAAAACTTTCCAAAGTTAAGATTTATAACATACTGACAGAAATATTTGTCAAAACAAAATCATTATCATAAGGTATAAGACTCAGTAAGCCATACACAAATATATTATTTTAGAAACACATCAATAAAAAATGTAGATGTTTTTTGCGCAAAGAACTAATTTATATTTAACAGTGGAATATTCAGCATTCTTGAGATTTATTTTTAACATGAGAAGAGTAAAAAAAAAAGTTCAATGACAATAAACACAAAACGTAAATTACGACTCACTAAGCCTTGTACAAACGAGTGTACATTCTTATCTATGACATATAATCAACTTTATCTAACAGCTGAATAGTCACAATTTTCAATATTTATCATTTTATGTTTAACATGAGAGGAGTAAAAGTGAACATTTCATAAAATGTTTACCAATGTGAACATCCAAAGCAGCTGCAGATTTTTCAGTTGTGGGATCACTGATTAACAAAATTTTCATTCCATTAGTTAATTCTAGGCCTCTGTAGGATCCTTTGTCTTCTTCTGACTTGATGATGTTGTCCACTACACGAGATATGCTAGCAGCATGAGGTTCAGGCATTATGGGTTTTTTCCTACATCATACAAATTAACAATCTTAATTTATTTCCTTAAGAATTTAGTACACAAAACTACGTTCTTTTGTGATACAATTACACTTGTACACATACATTCAAGCTTGATTTAAAACCTTATGTTTTGAGACTATAAAATTTAAAGATAAGCGTTAATCAATGTCTAGAGAAGGTGACTTTATTGTACTCTTTAAATCAATTATTACAGTTTCTTGAGCCACAGACACAGATTATCACAGACAGCATAAAACTGGAATGAAAAAGTCAATCTTATGAATTTGCCAACTTCAAAATGTTACATTTAAACTGAGATGTACTGAGACTTTCAGAAGACTTTTGACCAGGTGCCATATAAAACTTCTTAGAAAGGTTACATCTGTTGGGACAGAATATACACTAGTTGAATTGCTATAAAAAAGGAAGAAATCACAGTGGATCAATGTTACACAGGGTGTACCTCAGAGATTTGTGCCAAGTCCTTTGCTATCTTTCAGTTTCATTAATTAAAGGAATAAGCAGTACAATGGATAAATTTGCAGGTTATATTAAATGACTCGTCGAGATAAGGTTAATATTTAAATTTGTAAGTCATGTGACAACCACAATCAGTATAAAATCTACATTTTGGCATTTTGTAGGTAATGTTATGGCAGCAAAAACTGATCACTTTTGAGAATAGTATGTAACACAGTCCTTTGTGTTTGATAGATGTGGTTGCAAGTGTACATGTAAGCACACACTTTTTGTAATTGTGTGGGCTGTTTATTATGTGTATGAAGGGGCATATTCAGTTGCACATGACATTACAATTTTAAATAGTCCTGAGGAAAGTAGAAATCTTTTATCTATGAAAATTTGTTAAGTAACATAGCAATAGATCCTTTGTTTGTTTTAATCAGTTGTGAAGCAAAAAAGAGAAGATAGTAGCCAAAGATAATAAAATTTGAAAACAAATGTTGTCTTGCAATTTCTCTGTGACTTACTACACAGGTGGTTTTTCACAGGAAAAGTCCTGGTAACAACCTTTCCTGACACAAAATATACATACATTCAGATCATAAAGATGTGTTCAGATTGGGGATTTAAAATTTTCAAGACAGGGATAGCCTTTATACTTAATGATATTGGAAAGCAAAGGAATCTGGATTAACTTGGGAAAGCAGAACCATCCAGAAAGAAACTTGTAAAAAGTCATACATTTGCCATGATAAGCAAAGGGAGATGTCTTGTTAGAGGTGAGAACTCGTGATCACAAAGGGCAATGTCATAAGCTGTCCACATGCCCAAGGCAACAGTACACAACATAAGAAGGATCTTTATCTGGAAAAGCAAAACAATTTGCATGTACACAAATTTCTTCCACAACAAATCTGTTCAACTGTCACGTATCTTAAGCAGCAGTAGAATGAAAAGGGTATTCATGCTATTCCATACAATGGCACACCAGTGATATTGCCAAACACAATGCCTCTGTATTTTGTGCAATTGGACTGTTGAAACAGGCACTGGGAAATTATTGTTCTAATGTATTAGATGGATCATGGAATGCAAGGAAGAAGTGATGGTGTTCTTTGGACAACAGAGCCTTTTAGAAACTTCAATGCAGGACTATTGTCAAGATGCATGGTCCTCAAATAAAACATGACAACATGGACTGTAATGAGATGGTAATGCTCCCAAACTATTTTGGTATAACATACTCAAGCTCTGTATATCAACCACGCTGTCTTGCATATTATTAAAAAAAAGAATCCATATAAGTATGTAGAATGATATTACTTATGAAGAACATTGATGTAAAGTGTGTATTTTAAAATCTACTAATAATTGTGTTTAAAACAGTATAGAATCGTAAATATCTTGTGACCACCCTATTTTCGATAAAACATGACTTGCAAGTTTATAATTTTGCTATTGACGTTTAGTAATAGTTGATGTAGAAATATTAGGTTAAACAGAAAACCACTGTTACAAATAATGTCATTTAACGTTATGGAGTCTACATTTTATATGTTGTTTATGAACTTGACAAATAACATAGGATAAATCAAGTCATAATTTTTCTTTTTATTACTTTAGGACATATGAGTGACCCCTGGCATATACCAGGACTAGCTCATTTCTGTGAGCATATGTTGTTTCTCGGAACAAAAAAGGTAAGTTTTTTTTGTCTTTTAAGCTAAAGTTTGACAGTGAAAGACATATTTATATTATCATTTAATGTAACTTTTTGCAATGTTAAATACTGATTTATATAGTTTTTCATCACTAGTGTTTTTCTTTGTAGACTGCCACTCAATTGAGGTAACAATCAGCATTGTGCACTGAATTAACTTGAACTTAATTTTTTAAAAGCGCATCTCACATTAATCCACCCCAAACTGCTGCATTTAGTATGACCCCTAGTGACACAGCAATAAGTCTGAAGGTTATAACACTAAGAATGGGGTTTTGGCACAGCACATCTAGCACATTGTGTAGCTTTGTGCTTAACTACCAAACAAACAAACTAAGCTAATATTACAGATGCTTGTTTTATATGTTTTTGTGATGTATCTTAGAAGTAGTTAATACATCTAGTTTTGAACATCAGACTTCTGTCTCAGTGTTTGAAGACTCTAACATGGATGAGATGTAAACAATTGATTACACAACATAGGTATTTTTTAAAATACTGTTACGTCTCCGTTTGTTAATTAACTTTCCGTAACTTCGTTCCGACGAAACTTTAGCGACACAAGTCCTTACTTAATAAAACTGGTTTATTCTTTCTGAATATAACTTCTCGATACACTTGATTTCAAC
>NW_013750095.1:0-2209 GCF_000517525.1 Limulus polyphemus
TTGGGTGGTGATTAAATACAAGTAATTTACAGAAAAGAAGTTGGGGGTGATTAAACACAGGTGATTCATAAGGAAGAAGTTGGGTGGTAATTAAATAGAGGTGATTCATAGAGAAGAAGTTGGGTGGTAATTAAATAGATGTGATTGATAGGGAAGAAGTTGGGTGGTAAATAAATAGAGGTGATTCATAGGGAAGAAGTTGGGTGGTGATTAAACACAGGTAATTTACAAGAAAGAAGTTGGGTGGTGTTTAAACATAGGTACTTCATAGGGAAGAAGTTGGGTGGTGATTAAATAGAGGTGATTCATAGGTAAGAAGTTTGGTGGTGATTAAACACAGGTAATTCACAGGGAAGAAGTTGGGTGGTAATTAAACAGAGGTAATTTACAACCCAACTTTTTTCCCCTGTGTTTAATCACCTCCCAACTTCTTCCCTGTGAATTACCTGTGTTTAATTACCACCGTTCTTCTCTATGAATTACCTGTGTTTAATCACCACCCAACTTCTTCCTTGTAAATTACCTATGTTTAATCACTTACCAACTTTATCTGTGAATTACCTGTGTTTAATCACCACCCAACTTCATCCCTGTGATTTACCTGAGTTTAATCACCACCCAACTTCTTGCCTATGAATTACTTGTGTTTAATCACTACCCAACTTCTTTACTGTAAATTACCTCTGTATAATATCTACCCAACTTCTTCCCTGTGAATTACCTGTGTTTAATCACCACTCAACTTCTTCCCTATGAATCACCTCTATTTAATCACCACCTAACTTCTTCCCTATGAAGTATGTATGTTTAATCACCACCGAACTTTTTCCCTGTGAATTACCTGTGTTTAATCACCACCCAACTTCTTGCCTATGAATTACCTGTGCTTAATCACTTTTAATTACCACCCAACTTCTTCCCTATGAATCAATAGAGGTGATTCATAGGGAAAATGTTGGGTGGTAAATAAATACAGGTGATTCATAGGAAAGAAGTTGGGTGATGATTAAACAGAGGTAATTTAAAAGGAAGAAGTTGGATGGTGATTAAACACAGGTAATTCATAGGGAAGAAGGGTGGTAATTAAACACAGGTAATTTACAGGGAAGAAGTTAAGTGGTAATTAAACACAGGTGATTCATAGGGAAGAAGAGTGGTGATTAAACACATGTAATTTACAAGGAAGAAGTTGGGTGGTGATTAAACACAGGTAATTCATACCGAAGAAGGGTGGTAATTAAACACAGGTAATTCACAGGGAAGAAGTTGGGAGGTGATTAAACACAGGTTATTCATAGGGAAGAAGGGTTTTAATGAAACACAGGTAATTTACAAGGATGAAGTTGGGTGGTAATTAAACACAGGTAATTCATTTGGAAGAAGTTCGGTGGTAATTAAATAGAAGTGATTCATAGGGAAGGAGTTGGGTGGTAATCAAACAGAGGTAATTTACAGGAAAGAAGTTGGATGGTGATTAAACATAGGTGATTCATAGGGATGAAGTTGGGTGGTGATGAAACTTAAGTACTTCATAGGGAAGAAGTTGGGTGGTGATTAAATAGAGGTGTTTCATAGGGAAGAAATTGGGTGGTGATTAAACACAGGTAATTCACAGGGAAGAAGTTGGGTGGTAATTAAATAGAGGTTATTCATAGGGAAGAGGTTGGGTGGTGATTAAACACATGTAATTCACAGGGAAGAAGTTGGGTGGTGATTAAACACAGGTGATTCATAAGGAAGAAGTTGGGTGGTAATTAAATAGAGGTGATTCATAGGGAAAATGTTGGGAGGTAAATAAATAGAGGTGATTCATAGGAAAGAAGTTGGGTGATGATTAAACAGAGGTAATTTAAAAGGAAGAAGTTGGATGGTGATTAAACACAGGTAATTCATAGGGAAGAAGGGAGGTAATTAAACACATGTAATTTACAAGGAAGAAGTTGGGTGGTGATTAAACACAGGTAATTCATAGGAAAGAAGGGTGGTGATTAAACACAGGTAATTCACAGGGAAAAGTTGGGTGGTGATTAAACACAGGTAATGCACAGGGAAAAAGTTGGGTGGTGATTAAACACAGGTAATTGACAGGGAAAAAGTTGGTGGTGATTAAACATAGGTGATTCATAGGGAAGAAGTTGGGTGGTGATTAAATAGAAGTGATTCATAGGGAAGAAGTTGGATGGTGATTAAACACAGGTAATTCACAGGG
>NW_013750096.1:0-2780 GCF_000517525.1 Limulus polyphemus
ATACCATTTAAAGAAGCACGTGGACGCTATAGTCGTTTTGGTGACCAATTTCGTTTCTTTGGCTAATTATTTGCTTGACCCCTGCTGACAACAACTCGACCACTCCCTTCACACTCGATGACACTTTTGTTGAAGTTTTAAAAGTTGAGAAGTTTCATCTAATTTACTCATATAAGTTTCGCTAAAATCACACAAAAATTCATAATTGTTATAGAGTAAATTATAAAAACAAATATATTTCATGAAGCAATTCAAACGCATTGTCTTACCTTAAAATACTTCGTGAAATTTGTCGTTCGCTAAAGACTGCTAGTAAAAGCTTAACACTATACGAGACTAAACGTCTTCGACTTCTTCAAATACTGATTACTACTGGTCGGCAACATACTTCAGGATTACCAAACTGTGACAAAGGTCATCGAGTGTGAAGGGAGTGGTCGAGTTGTTGTCAGCAAGGGTCAAGCAAATAATTTGCCAAAAGAAACGAAATTGGTCAAAACTGGACCCCATTTTAAATACTTGAAGCAAGGAACTTCATGAACGCAGCCATAATTCAGTAGCTACAGATACCATGTTATCGGAGTAGTGCTTGCAAGGATTTACTATTACCTTAAGTTGACCCTTCCTATGGTATTAAACAAGAGCAAGGCTAGACCTTCAAAAATGCGCATAGCTATAGCGGTTTTAGATGTGTAGAGAAAGTAACTAGCAGGGAATAAAGGAACATCTTTCTTTGAATAGAAACAATTATACTTTGACATATGATTACTTGTTTTCTATAAACCAGTACCCTTGCTACCCCGGATGAGATTAAGTGATATATTTGATATTTTGAACTAAATTGCATAAAACTTAGAACAAACTTACTACATAGTATATAGTTTTGTCTAAAAAAATTAAGATAAATTGATATGGTATTGATATGTTAATTTTCAAAATTTTGTTATGGAACACTGTTTCAAAAATTAAATACTTCCTTTAGTCTGATCAGTAAATACTTTATCCGAAGAGTTAGTTCGTTCTTTGCTAAGCAGAAAATGCTGAAGTCTGTGTTAGTAGCTGTCCCTTCACACATGTTGTTGCAATGTAGACAACGTTGGACTTATTTTCTTTATTTGTTTAAAATGTTCTTTAATTCGTGCCATTGGGTGACGTATCATGGATTGAATATAGACCCATTTACATCAGGTAGACGTGAAGTTGTAAATGATGTCCGATCACCATATCATTGGAATTGTATCTTTCACCTTGAAGAAGCCCTTTATGATTACTTGATATTTAGATATCACTTTCAGTGATATTTGTGGATATAATGCTTTTATATTTTTCAAAATGTTTTTATTTATTTCGAAACTCAAAGGACCCATGATGTTTAACACAACAATCAAAGGACGTTTAGATACATCTAACAATTGTACTATGGAGTTGTTTACCTTTAGCAAGTTACTTGTTCACTATCTTGTTAATTGGTTTTCAAGGAAACAGTTTTTCTTGAAAAAGCTTTTGACGTTGCTTAGTTCTAAACTGAATGTCAATCCGGTGATTATTATTTTAAAGGCCCTGAGAACCAGCACAAACACTAAATTATTTTTTAAAAACAGCAGATATAAAGGTATTGTAGTTAAAGAATGAACTTGGTTTATGGTAACATGATAGAGATAATGTTTTCCACTTGTTAAAGACTTGTAGATCTAAAAACAATAACGTAGAGTATGTTACTTCTTCAACATTGAATTTTATATTCTGATGTTTGTCTTCATAAATTATAAAAAAAACATTGTAAGAAGCATTTATTTTTGAAGAGTAAAAACATATCATATACATACCGTTTAAAAAGAAACGACTTGAAATTATCAGGACACTGTTGTAACCATATTTTTTTCTTAATAGCATACGAAACCTTAGCTAGGTCGAAGCCAATTTAGATCCCATTGATACAACATCGATTTGGTCATAAAAGCTTCCTTGGAACAGAAAGTATGATTCTTTTGTTGCGATATTAAATATGTAAAAAAATACATCTTTAGATAAACGACTCACATCACAGCTTTCAAAAACCAAATCTGTGCATAGATGAATCACTTCTTTCAGAGGGATATTAGTGTATAATGATTCAATATCAAAATTGGCACTATATATATTGATTCAATATCACCCTTCACTGCCTGCAGACAGTTGTGGGAAGGTGACTGTTCCCTAAAGTAAAAGAGACTGTCCCCAAATCCAGACTGATAACCAACATACAGAACTCTCTAATGTCGTGATTACCTTGAATGTACTATGCTTCCCACCTTAATAAATTTTGATTTTTTACATATTTAAAATATATAAAATAAGCAGATAGAAAGATGATATATAAAGGGAAAACGTTAGTGTCCAGCGTATCCCGTATCTTTTTAATTTAGAGGAATCATAGTGGTTCCCCTAACCATTACACCTATTTCTCACGTGGTAAAAGACAACTGACTCACACTAAGTAGAAACTGATTATTTTCATACCATTAGCCATCTAGTTTAAAATTACACAAATTCATAAATAATATAAAGTTTAAATAAACAAATATGGTGAACTAAAACATCCTAATAAAAGACCAGAAGTTTAATGAGGACCTAGCATTATCTTTACATCAATTGGTAGACTGAGTGGATTCCCCATTATCTTTACAATAATCGGTAGACTGGGTGGGTTCCCCATGATCTTTACAACAATTGGTAGACTGGGTGGGTTCCCCATTATCTTTACAATAATCGGTAGACTGGGTGGGTTCCCCATTATGTTT
>NW_013750097.1:0-1278 GCF_000517525.1 Limulus polyphemus
GAATTATTCTTCAGCCACCAAGGAGATGATAGAAAAACTGGGTTTTGTAGTTTGAAATACATGTGGAAGGTGGATTACTGGGAATTGTAGATAAGAGTAAATAAAGGGAAGATGAGGAGTAAATAGTCACTCGAAGTCGCTGCTGCCTGATTCTCTAAGCTTAATGTATGCTCCAGACCCGGTCAAACCAAATCCAAGACAAACTATAATACTCACGAATATGTACATCCCCCACCAAGCTGCGGGGTTGAAGAGAAGCGGAAAAAAGCTTCTGAACACCCCTGGTTGTCCTCAAACACGTTGAGGTTGAAAGGACGTAACCAATATTACCACCCAGAGTATAAGTAAGTAATAGTCACTCGAATAAGGAAATATTGTAATTTTTAGCAGAGACCATTTTATCATAGCTCAGGAAGGTTCTGGTATTTTCGTTGATTTGATGTTTTTTTTGTATATATTTTTTGCTCGATGTGGATTTTCTTGGGTATTGTTGGTTTTCCTACAGTTCTAATACTTGATGGTTACTCACTTTCCAGGCGGTGGGTGGGTAATATAATACCCCATTTTGGCAACACCCCTGTCTGCAATGGTCAATTAGGGTTGCAGGAACCCTTTCGAATTGGGTATTTTCCGCTTCTGTAATAGTCACTATACCTAGGACGCGGCTATCACTTTTCATCACATGGTTTGTTTGCTTGATCTTGGAAATTAATTTGGTTTAAATAAACTAGGGGTCTCGGAGGTTTAGTGATCCCTCTTCGCCCCGCTTATGGTTTATAAGGGTTGGGGAGTTACGGAATGAAAACTAAAAATAAAGTTGATTTTTGACAGTTGCTTGGCCCGGCATGGCCAGGTGGTTAAGGCACTCGACTCGCAATCTGAGGGTCGCGGGTTCGAATCCCCGTCACACCAAACATGCTCGCCCTTTCAGCCGTAGGGGCGTTATAATGTGACGGTCAATCCCACTATTCGTTGCTAAAAGAGTAGCCCAAGAGTTGGCGGCGGGTGGTGATGACTAGCTGCCTTCCCTCTAGTCTTACACTGCTAAATTAGGGACGGCTAGCGCAGATAGCCCTCGTGTAGCTTTGCGTGAAATTCAAAAACAAACAGACACTTGTAATTTCTATAAGAAGTGTCAAAGGCTCCGGAGATATTCAACTCAACTTATTCGACAAGGTACAATAACATCAAGCGTGCATGATATTAAATATGTATATATATAAACCGAATGACAGCAAATACCAACATGTTTCTCTCTCTCTTTATGCGTTTTTGTCG
>NW_013750098.1:0-1277 GCF_000517525.1 Limulus polyphemus
AGAAGTTGATCTGTTTTCATATCTTGGAGATAGCCATTCATCCGTGCACTTTAACATTATTATTGCATCGATAAAAAAATATATGAATTCGTATGAATTCAGATGATATTCGGTTTCAAATACAGTTAAAAGGGGATGATCAGAAAATTTTCGAATACTTCTAGGATTTAATCAATAAGTGCAAGTCCGAACAGTGGTATTAGTGATGATAACATTACTTAAAACATAGTTTACGACGGTAACTTATGTTATTTGAGTGTAATATTTTAAGTAAGTACAAATTCAATAAAACTAACTCGTAAGTTAAAAACTCTAAGAACCTACATATTTTATTAGCGAACAGGGGGGATACTCTAACATTACTTCCAACAAATGGTTTAACTTTTTCTAGTCACTAGAAGGCACTAAGGTCAAACTATATCCAACAAATATAAGTATGATGTTAAAAAGTAACTTATGCCAAAACAGTTCGATAACAGATAACTTGAGCAAATTCGACAAGTAGACTTCTCCAGGAGTTAATTGAAAGTGAATAGGAACTGTAAATGATTTAAGTTCGTGTTGTGATCATTAGTGGTTTTAATAGTTCTCATCTACGTTCATGATTACAATACGGAAGTGTTTAGGTTGGTTTTAAATAGGAATGATGCGGGTACAACTGTTTTCGGGTTCATGAAAAGACTGGAAAAGGGCAGAGGAGGGAGGTAAAAGAAACATATAGTTAATGAATGGGAAGAACTAGGAACTGAAAAAAGATAAAGTTTCAAAAGTAATTTCAAAAAGTCTATCTATGCGTAGTCGTCCCTGAGTTTCTTACTTATAGACTGAAGAAAAACAGCTAGTCAACGACACCCACCATAAACTTTTAGACTACTCTTGATTGGCTGAATAGTAGGATTTCGCCCCTACTCTTATAGCTCACCCATGACCCGAAATGCTGCGCGTGTTTCCTTGACAATGGGAACGTCCATGAGTTTTCACACGAGCACACTAGCCATCATAGCACGCCCAGTCCAATATTAAACTGATCTAACAATTGAGTATAATTTATTCCACTGTCTAAATCTCAATATTTTTCATTACACGTTAAAGTGTCAGTATTACATAAACTAGGTTGTTACTGAAGAGATGTAATGTTGAAATTGTTTCATATTTAACAAAATCAAATACTAATTATTTGAAAACTTGTATCAAAAGAGCCGCTAAAAATCTAACATAACAATTAATGATAATTAGTTTTAATTATGAGCAACATTTAGGGAGCATTATATTGTTAC
>NW_013750099.1:0-1277 GCF_000517525.1 Limulus polyphemus
CCCGTCCCCCATGGGGTCAGCAGGAAGTTTACGCTAAAATCCCAGGTTCGAGTTATCGCGGTGGACATAGCGCAAAAGGGTTAAAAACCCGCAAAGAATTTTAAACTTTTGAAAAATATCTTCTGTAATGTAGACGTTGCCCATTCTTAAAGTTTATTTCATCCAAAACAGTCTATTGTTATTTATTGTTATTGTTCTAGATATTGGTTCGCAAACTCTAGGTTCGAATCCCGTCAACGAACATGCTCACCCTTTCAGTCATGGGGAGTGTTATATCACTTGGTAGTTTTGATGGAAAAATACTTTTTAAAATAAAAACGTAAAATACGCGTCATTTTAACAAAATTTACTGTGAAGTCTCCGACTATCTTCATTTCTTAGAACTCAACAATAAAGAGTTAAAACTTTAATAGAAAATATTATATCACTTCGAAAGATAAAATACAAAAGAAACTTCTCTCATTCATAATAAATACAAAGATAAAGATGGTTAAATTTAGAAAATATATCGGTAATAACCTTCTAGATTTAGGAAATTTTATTGAATATTCCTCTTTTTCAAGTTCTTGAGAAGTATAGTAAAATCGAATATATTCGGACATTTCACAACAAATCAAGGCTTAAATATTGGGAATTTTGGGAAAAAGAATTCCATTTGGCTTTTTGGACGAAATATGAATTTTTAAGAAAAATTAAAAAAGGTGCTTTTTTTGACGCAAAATATATAGAAAAATATCGGGTAGTGCTTATTTCGATGGATAACTCAAAACCGAGACATTATTGCGTCGAAGAAAATTATTATGTCCCTTGAAAAGATAAAAAAAAATAACTTTCGCTAACCCAGACCAAAAAGAATCCAAAAGGTGGAGTTTATTTCAAAAGAAGACGTCATGGCCTTTTAGATGTTGGGATGTCCTTTGAATAATATTAATTTTAAAGCTCTTCTTTGTTTATGATATAACTGAAGACAAAAAAAACAGTAAAATTGAAGATAGCCAGAATTTTGATAACAGATTATGAAATAACTATTGGGAAATTTGATAAAAGAATATCCATTTTAAAATACTTACATTATGGGCAACTTTGTATTGAAATATGAAGAAAAATATTTTTTTTCAAAATTTGGGAAATAACATGGGCTTGGCTTTTTGGAGAAAATAAGAATTTCTTGGAAAAATGAAAAAAGTGGTTTTTTGACGAAAAATCAGTAGAAAATATCAGATAGTGCTTATTTTGATGAATAACTCAAAACTGAGACATTATTGCGTCGAAGAAAA
>NW_013750100.1:0-1897 GCF_000517525.1 Limulus polyphemus
TATCCTTCTTGTCCAGAGTACCATCTGCTGCCGCTATACACTTTATCCTTCTTGTCCAGAGTACCATCTGCGAAGAGGTAAATTAATACCATCATGGACAATCCTGACATCCAGTGTGTATCTGACCACCCACTGACATCCAGAGTGCATAAGCCCAAAACACCAAATAGTGTTTGTGGCAGGAGAGCCTGGGATTTGGCTTGAGCCTTTCAATATGCTGACATTATGAAAGTCATTATAGCTGCATTAGAGCCATTGCAGACTTCTTCCTCTTCAGCAATAAACTTGATATGACTTTATTCAATTTGATTACTACATAAATAGCTTCTGTTTGAGTATATCCCTAAAAACCATATGGTGCTACATATTATTAGTTGATTGACTCTCATTTAACATAACTATGAAGATATCCTTGCAATTTGCAGCTGGGATGGTAAGATATGTCTTTCTGTGCAGGCATTGGAGATCATCTGTAAACTACAAATATGTTTATAGCCCGTTCTAACACGAGGTTCAACAACAATTTTGTAGAGTATATCTGATTTTGAATCGGTTGGATTAAAGAAAGATAGTAGATAAAGTTTCATAGTGAATAAACCTCACAGATTGACAACTATCTGGAACAGAGAGAATCAACTTCATTCAGTTTGTTATATACAAAACTTATACGTAGTTAACTCCACTACGGTGCATTGTCACTCATGTCACATGGCCACTCCCATTAAAGAAAATAATTGAAAAATATTGTCTTCCGTTCTTCTACATTTTCAGATAAAAAAGTCAACTTAGTTCAAAACTGATATCGAGACGCTATACGCGAAAATG
Source organism: Limulus polyphemus (assembly GCF_000517525.1). Lineage (NCBI taxonomy): Eukaryota > Metazoa > Arthropoda > Merostomata > Xiphosura > Limulidae > Limulus > Limulus polyphemus. Next base: position 826 of record NW_013750100.1, read on the forward strand.
TACTTCAAGGCGCTTTGTTGATAAGATGTTTGTAAAAGAGTGAACTAGTAAATACCAACCTTTCTAAATTAAAATAGAAAGTAACACCTGGTAATTTACGTACAGTAATAAGCTAAAAATTAGGGAAGTGACAAAGCATAAAATCAGGCTACTGTGTAACATTAAGCTACAACTAACAGAGGGAAAACATTAACGTACATGAAACAGAAAGAAATATCCAGCTATAAAAATAATAAAGTGAAAAGTCAAATTAAAAGTCATATAGAAACATAGATCAGCGTTAAACTACAAGTATCAGAGTGAAATATCTGACTACATGTACAAGAGTGAATTCTCAGGTTAGAAGTGTTAGAGTGAAATGATACACTACAAAGAATAGATCGAGATGTAATACTACAGGAGATAGGATAAACAGTCGAGCTCCAAGTAACAGAGTGAAATATCTGACTACATTTTCTTGTAGCCTGATTTTTACCTGTTACTTATCTGGTGCTCGTTTTTACTTTTACACTGATATTTTATTCTGTTACCTGTAGTCTGATGGTTTTATTCTTGAAACCTGATTTTTCACTCTGTTACTTGGAGCTCGACTGTTTATCCTATCTCTTGTAGTATTACATCTCGATCTATTCTTTGTAGTGTATTATTTCACTCTAACACTTCTAACCTGAGAATTCACTCTTGTACCCATTACTTGTGACCTGGTGTTTCATTCTGTTAATGTAGCCTGATGTTTCATTCTAATACGCGTAATCTGGTGTTTGACTCTGTTACCTTCAGCCTGTTTTGTTTTTTCACTCAGTTACTTGTAGCCTAATTTTTAATTACTTGTCATCTGATATTTCACCCTGTTTCTTGTAGCTCGTCCTTTCACTATGTTACTTATAGTCTGATATTTTTAATCTTTACCTACAGTCCAAAATATTTACTCGTACACTGGCGTTTCGCTCAGTACATATAACAGAGTGAAACACCAGGTCACAAGTAATGGTACATATAACAGAATGAAACACCAGGTCACAAGTAATGGTACATATAACAGAGTGAAATATCAGATTAAAGTAATAGAAGG
>NW_013750101.1:0-1278 GCF_000517525.1 Limulus polyphemus
ATGGAGAAGACAACTTAGGAGACTTTCCTTTGGTCTTCCTGGGATAATACAACCACACCTTGTCTCCTGGTACAAAGTTGACTTCAGTAGATCTCTTATCATAAGCTAGCTTCATCGAATCAGCAGACGTTTTCAAGTTTGAACGTACTTGATGGTGAATATCATCCATCCTTTTCGATAACACTTTCACAAACTATGACACATTCTCAGGCAACTCTTCATAAGTTGGGCGTCCTTTATGCTTGGGTCCCCTTTTAGCACTACATGTACTCCATGTTCTGCACCATTCTTCCACATCTCGCCTCATACCTATCCAGTAAAATCTTTGTCATAGATGACTCAATGTCTTCCTAATTCCGAGACGTCTTCCTGTTAAAGTATCATGGGATTGATGCAGCACAACTTCCGTAACTTTCTCATCTCTGGATAAGAATACCATCTTATCTAACTTAGTAGATAGTCCAATCCTAATATGCATTTGTCTTCAATGTCAGCCAAGTATACTTTCTGTCTGTCCTTTATGCCCATGAGCTCAATAGTTACCCACACTGGTCCCCACAATCTTGTAGAATGTCCTGTCACACCATAAAGCTTCTGTATGGCATCTGGTCCTCGTAAGAGGGCGTGGGTTCGAATCCCACTTCTGACACCAATTTGTTACGTCTCCTTGAGGTTGCCTTGTTGGTAATATTCCTCCTACACTGGCTCCTCATATGTCCTTGCTTCCCACAGTTCCAACAGCCTTTCTGGGTAGCAGCCTTTCCTGCTGTATCATCTCCCCTGTGTAGAAGTTTCCAGCATTGAGCTCTCTTATGCCCAGGTTTATTACAGTTCCAGCAAAGTCCCTCAAACCTCTCTGAAAGCTGACCTTTTCTGGTCTTGAATCCAGATGTCTGTACCAACCTCGGTACCTCTGTGCTGGACTTAACGTAAGATTCAAATTCGAGAGCTCTGGCCATTGCATCCTGCATGGTAGAGGGGTGTGCTTGCTTCACTTGTATATTAAGTTGTGGACTGTCCAAGGCATCTACGAACTGATCCCTCAGCAACAACTTGAGGAGATTGGGTGGTGCAGTTGGGTAGGCCTTGTGTGCCATGCTTTCCAAGTCCTGTGCTAGCTATTGCAGGCTCTCCCCTTTAGCACGGACTCTCGTCCTAAACCTAGCCCTGTAGACTTTTGACTGATTTTGGGTTCCGTACCTGAGTTCTAGAGCCGCTACCAGTGCTCTATAGTTGTGCCTGTCGTCTGCTGTCAACTGTCCAAGTATTTCCAGTGGT
>NW_013750102.1:0-1451 GCF_000517525.1 Limulus polyphemus
GTCAGGACCTAGTACAAAACACCAAAGTAAACCGCCGATTTAACGACTTCACAACTCTTCAAATACACGAAGCAATAAAAATCCTACAGAAAACCCCCATAATCAACAAACAATCGACAGGAACAGCACGCACACTGCTACTACTTGGCAAGAAACCCCCAAACCACAATACAACACTCCACCAATTAACGCCTTCCACGAGCTAGATACCACGACCTGCTTACCCATACCTATAAAAATATCAACCAACAGTAATCACAATTCACACAACATTCAGCCTTCATAATGGATGCAGAACGCATTCGTAACGCGTCGGCCAACTCATCACGATCTACAACTTTTACCCGTTGTTCTAACAACATTAAGACGGCTTATCGACTTCTTGAGAAGAATTCTAAGAAGAAAGTAAACCTACAGACATCGGTCTTGTTTAACAAAATCTTCCTAAAAATTTGTTTCTATATAAACTATATTAAAAGCACAAAATGAAAGCTAGAAAAAGTCATCAGTTGTTTTAAAACTTAGCAATTTTCCTCTCAAATCTTTGTATATGGCACAAAAATCCTTACGGCTAAAATAATACTGTATGCTTTCTAAAAAAAGTATTTCAAATGTTACTATTCTTATTAGTTTCTAGTGTATCATTTAAAATTTGTCAAATTTTTAACAACTTTCAAAATGTATATATATGACCTAAAAAACATTCTAGTTTGATATATAATATTAACTATCATTCAAAATGATCTTAATATTGTTACATCTCTGGTCGTTAGTTAATTTACCGTAAAAACTCTTTCCGAAGAACTTTAGCAATACAAGTCCTTTCTTAAATAAAACTGGTTTATTCTTTCTGAATACAACTTTGCAATACACTTAATTTTTACAGTCGTGCTATAACAAACGCTATAATTCACAAGAAACGTCTCACGTGCTTGCTCAACAATACATCTCTCTGTCCACAGTTCAATTACCCATTACATTACCTTCTTGCCGTCACTTCTTGGCGGCTTATATATATAAGACTACCGCATATCTAGTAGCCTCTCGAGAATATGACGTGTCACTAGCGTCACGTGACCCCCGCTGTCGTAACAATATAGTATTTAATATTCTATGTACAATTTCTATGATTATTATAAAATTGTTTTGGGATCTAACGCACCAAAGTTATAAAAAATCAACGTGAATTACTACTTTTAACAACATTTATCCATAAAGGATAACATGTTATTCAATAAATGTTCAGTACCCTTAAAAAACTTCATATTAAGCAGAATATAATAACAACAATGCCTAATTTAAATCTCATTACAACAGAAGTATATAGATTATAGAATATCAGTTTTATAGCTAAAATTCCACTATAAAGACCTATAGCATAAAGTCTAAAGCAAATTAGGAAATATTGTTACGTCTCCGTTCGTTAGTTAATTTTCCGTAAATTCTTTCCG
>NW_013750103.1:0-3402 GCF_000517525.1 Limulus polyphemus
GTGTGGGAGATGACAGTTATTTTTCATTCAACAATTTCCTAGTTGATAACCTACAATACACAAGAACAAGAAGTGACCTCATAATATAAAGTTGTGACGTCAATTTCTCCCTTATCTTCAAATCTCCCGAGCTTATTAGATTAAAAAACAATGTCATGTAAGCTAAGGAAATAACTCAAAAAAATATTCGGACTATTAGGAACCATACGCTTAATAATCTCCAGTCAATGTTCTTTGTCATCGGATTTTCTGCTTTTCAGACTTCCATGGTCCTCAGTTGTTACTCCTTATCATAAGATTTTCTGCTTTCCAGACTTTCAAGGTCCTCAGTTGTTACTCTCCCTCATTGGATTTTCTGCTTTTCAGACTCCCCAAGTCCTCAATTGTGAATCCCCTCATCGAGTTTTCTGCTTTTCAGACTTCCAAGGTCCTCAATTGTCATTCCCCCATTGGCTTTTCTGTTTTTCAGGCTCACAAGGTCCTCAGTTGTTCTTCCTCCTTATTAGGTTTTCTGCTTTTCAGACTTCCAAGGTCCTCAGTTGTTCTTCCTCTTTACCTGCATGACATCCAAGGTCCTCAACTGTTATTCCAACAGGAATAAATGTCAACGAAAAGAAAAAGATTCCATACGAAAATTCTAAAGTGTAAAGTATTCATTTAACATTTTTTTATTATAAAGTTCAATATTTAGAAGAAAGAGAACGCTTGTTTTTGTCTTTTTCTGTAAGTCTTGCTGCTACCTTCCTTCTGATCAGTAGTTCAAAATTAAGGATTGTGGCAGGTAACCATAAATATAAGAACAAGTGAATGTAAAAATATCTAATCTATTTCTTCATCTTTCTCTGTTTGGTTGGGCGTGGCCTAAGAACAAATATCCCTAAATATTCTAAACAAACAACCTGTTTATCAATCCACCCTCTAGCACGTGCAAACAATCACAAACACGTGTGTATTGTTTCAGAAAATATACATCACAATTAGCTTGTTACTAGTTTTATGTAATGAGCATGCTTACAATATCGCTAGTTACTTGAAACACTTATTTATAGTTAAAACAGGCAACATGACCACCGGAACCTTGCTTCAAGAAATATTGCCAGCACAACTTACATAAAGAAACATGACCAGCAAAAACTGAATCAAAAAACATGACCAACGAAACCTTACATAAAAAAAAAACATTGCCAGAAAAATATACATAAAGAAACATAACCAGTAGAAATTGCATCAAAAAACATGGCCAGTACAACTTTCGTCAAGAAACATGACCATCGAAACCGGCATCAACAAACATGACCAGCCCAACCTACACCAACCAACATGGCCAACAAAACCTGCATCAACAAACATTGGTCATGTTTCTTGATATGCAGGTCATGCTAATTATGTTTCTTGACTAATTTCGTACTACCCATATTTAGCTATGCAAATTATGCATGTTGGGTTGGTCATGTTTGTTTGTAGCAGGTTTTGTTCTTTGATGAAAGTTGTACTGGCCATTACTGCAGGAATAGTCGGCAGCCGTCAATAATCTAGATCAAAACAAACCTGTTTTTGTATGCATGAGGGATCAGAAACGTTGTACTAATACTTTGTTTAGGACATTCGCGCAAGGATACACATAAAGGACTATTTGTGTTAGCCGTCCCTAACTTTGAACTCACTGTCTACAGAGGGAATGCTAACTCTGAATCTACTCTGATTGAATAGTTGTTTTTATTCGCCACTCTTGTAATTCACCAACGGCTTCGAAGTATGGAGCGCCCTCATTTTTTTTGTTTTATTTTTGGCTCACGGGACGCGAACCATAGACCCTCCTATGTGTATTGCGGTATAATAACCATTAGATCATGCCTTGCCATCAAATTAGAATTAAAACATCTTGACGTAGGATGAGCCCTTTATATCATTAATTAGCCGTCTAGAAAATGATATTTTGTTGCTTGTTTAATTTAGAGAAAAGCTATACTGGGCTATCTACTGTATATACCACGGGGGATCGAACCTTGGATTTTAACATTGTAAGTCGTCTCACCAGGGGACTTTTTTGTTACATTTAACGAAGTGAATCGGCTGTGGATATTTATATTGTTACATTAACTGCAGTAACATGGTATGATTCGATAAATACGTATAACAATATATTCTTACTAAAGAAGACTAGCCACTGTGAGATGCGGTTGGTAACAGTGTAATAGAGAATCTCAAACAAAGAAGTCATTCTATGTTACAAACACACACGAAACGAATTGGATATCATCTGTTTCTGCTTTAAAGAAAAGGCTCCGGTATGGCCAGGTGGTTAGGGGTACTCGATTCGCAATCTGAGGGTCGCGGGTTCGAATCCCCGTCCCACCAAACGTGCTCGCCCTCTCAGCCGTGGAGCTGTTATAAAGTGACGGTCAATCCCACTATTCGTTGATATAAGAGTAACCCAAGAGTTGGCTGTGGGTGCTGATGACCAGCTGCCTTCCCTCTAGTCTTACACTACTAAATTAGGGACGGTTAACGCAGATAGCCCTCGTGTAGCTTTGCGCAAAACTCATAATAAACTAAACTTTAAACAAAAAGTGTTCTACATGCTCAAATAATTTTTTTATTCGTAATCATTCGAATCATTAATCGTGAGTCATTCGTAATCTTTTGAAAGAGTATTAATTCGTTCCAAAAATAGAAAACACTACATTTGTATTTTTAAGGAAATATCTCGCATATCCCTACAACAAATTCTCATAACTACGGTTATTGTAACGTCAGATGTTTTACTACGATTAATTGAACCCGAAACTGACGTTTTTCTGTTTTTAAGGAACGTTCAGTGTACTAAAGACGGCTTTGATCAAACGTTTGCGTTAAATTTTCTGAAGTTATTAAAACATTTATTTTTATCCGCCTAGAGAGACATCTACGAATCATGATTGTAACCGATAAAAATGAATTTTATATATAAAGTACATTTCTATGTTTTTTTTTCTAACTTCCAATGAAACTCTAGAGTTGTATGACGTCGACACTGGTGAAGCATGACGGTTTTTTGGACCGGTAAGTTTAATGATACATCCCAACAGCCTCTGTGTTATTCACCTTTAGGCTTTCAACTCAAGACTTCTTAAAATAAACGTTTCAACTAAAACATTGACTGTCGTCGCTCACTAGGCCCGAGTTATGATGAGCTCTGTTGTTGTAAAAGAAGAGGAAATCCTCAATAACACTTGAAATTATTTTAAACAGGGTTAGAGCAAATTAATCTACGAGACCTTTTTTCTTTTTATTACCTATATTTTTGTGAGCCAGCAATACCAAACGTGGAGCGCGCGTATACCCGATTTCATTTTATTACTCATCAGGATCTCTACCAGCCCACCCTTCAAATTGAAATTCTTTAGGACAGGATGACAGTAA
>NW_013750104.1:0-1269 GCF_000517525.1 Limulus polyphemus
AACAAACAATACGTATTTTTATTTTGTATTTATGGCAAAGCCGGTAAGTCTGCCTGCCGCTGTTGCTAATTTTGAGGTAGCTACTACCCACCATCCACATTAAGGGAATGACAATCACTCTTATAACGCATACACAGCTGAAAGTGCCGGGGACTATTTTTGAGTATCGCACAGAATTTTGGTTTTGGTTTGAATTACGCGCAAAATTACTCGAGGGCTATTTGCGTCCCCAATTTAGCAGTGATAGACTAGAGGGAAGGCAGTTAGTCAACACCACCCACCGCCAACTCTTGGGCTACTCTTTTACCGTCACATTATAACGCCCCCACGGCTGAAAGGGCGAACATGTTCGGTGACGTGGTTTCGAACCCGCGACCCTCAGATAGCGAATCGAACGCCTTAACCACCAGGCCATGCCAGGCCTCGCAGAATTTTAGCCAGCTCTGTAATATAGAACTCTACCAGAAGGCCATCTAGCGCCCCCTTGTCTAATTATCAGTATGTTTTACCTTGACTGACACTAATGTTCTCAACTTTCACTGTATATGTTATTTGTTTACAGCTAAAATAACCGGCTTTTCCAAATCACAGAAGATGTGGTGATTTTTACCAGCTGTTAGAAATACCACTCCATTTATGGGGTATAGGTTTTATGGCAGACATCCGGAGCTAACCAACAGATTATTATGAAATACCGCTGCACTGATTTCTTAAAGAAAATATGAACCTTACGTAAAAACTAAGCAAACCGAAACTTGAAGAGAACGAACAGACACCATCTTTTATAGATGAATTATCCATTTGAACCCTTTACATATGCACGTTGCTAATACAATTCAAGAAAGAAATGGAATACAAGTCTTTTAGCACAAAAATACATTGTTAATTTCTATTTAATGAAATGTTATCATGTTGATTCATATTCAGGTTTCCGAAGGAGCCGAAAAGAGAATAATTAATGTTCAAACTGTAGTATTTACTAGCTTACCTTCCCGTTAATTAATGTTCAAACTGTAGTATTTACTAGCTTACCTTCCCGTTAATTAATGTTCAAACTGTAGTATTTACTAGCTTACCTTCCCGTTAATTAATGTTCAAACTGTAGTATTTACTAGCTTACCTTCCCGTTAATTAATGTTCAAACTGTAGTATTTACTAGCTTACCTTCCCGTTAATTAATGTTCAAACTGTAGTATTTACTAGACTTACTTCCGTTATTAATGTTCAAACTGTAGTATTACTTAGACTTACTTTCCTTACTTACTTCTT
>NW_013750105.1:0-2109 GCF_000517525.1 Limulus polyphemus
AGTAATGTAGATAATTCAGCTGTTTTTCTCAAGCAAACAGCTTTGAACATTTAAACTGAAATGTGAACATGGCATTTATCTACTGTACCTCATTGATACATTCATGGTATTGTTAATTAATTCCTCCATATTGCCTCAGATGACACCTGCAAAGAGCCAATTTCTTCTCTATTTAATTATACCAATCTTCCAGATATTCCTAATTATTTGCTCAACAAAGAATGAGTAAAAAAAAGGAACAACTTCAAATAAGGTTTTTTTTGAAGCACAGCTGTTGGAGCAGGAAATTGTAAAGAAAGAGTGGGTCAAATAAAAATCGAATAGTTTCCCTATGGTGGCCTGAGGTTACACATAAAACCCGTTGTCAGCAATGGATACGACAAATATATTGTGGTTGGAATACAATTAATACACACTCTTCTAATTCTTGAAAATCCCTAATGGATTAGATAAAGAATGTAGTGTTTAAAAATTTAACAGGCCAAATACTATTTCCTTATGAGAAATATAGTTGTAAATTTCATATATTGCAACTATACAAATTATAAAATCTCACCTTTAGAACACAAATTGCAGCGAAAATGATGCAAACAATATTCACTGCGGTAAGGCACAAACTCACAAAACCCAGGAAAGCGCACTCGTAATCCAGTCTATCATAATAATGGAACGTGTAAATGAAATTGGAAGATTGTGTTCCCTAGAATTACAATAATATCACCAAATATGAGGCCTAGTTTGTGAAATACTGAAATATTTACTACAGTAACAGTCAACAGTGTTTTCGATAAAGTTATCTATTTGGTTAATTTTTTTTGTATCTACATTCGCTCAAAGAATAAACAACAATAAGTTTTTTATTTTTTAAAAATCAATCTCTTACCAATTACATTTTGTCCTGTTGAACGTTTGCTATATTTATTTATATATAACAATGTGTTCATTCAGAAAAAAAAAGTATACTTACCCCATTTATTCTGACGAGGATTGCGTAACCCCATAACAAACCCTGAAAAAAATTATAATGAGTAATATATAAAAGAAAAAAACAGTATACATTATTTTATAGTGTTAGGTGACCCAGATAAACAACAACTTCTAAGAGAAAGGAAAATACAATCTCTTACTTGAAATTTAAGAGCAGATTCTTTCAATCAATTATTTTGCATCTTTGATAAGTTAGTGTGTGTAGTGTGTGTAGGTTTAACATGGTCCTTTTAGCCACAATGAAGCCATAATGGTGAATCGTTGGCTGAAATATACTAATATTTTATTTCGAATCATAGGTTGTAATTGTATTTCTTCCACCATGCCTCTAAATTCTCTAAATACTGATTTCTCCTACTAACAAACAAATATGTTATGAAAGATAAAATGAGTCTAATATTGCTCTAATGTACTGATGTGTAGTATGTTTCTCACCCCCACCCCGCAACAATAACAACAACAATACTTCATTATGCTTATAAAGCGTTGTTTACTAGTTCATTATTTTGTAAGCACAATCTGCCTCCATACATTGGAACTGCACTGGGAGACTTTTTAGGTATGCGGTTGAATAAGATTGCCACGACTGTATTTATGTGGCCATATTTTTCATAAAAACAACAGCCGTTGATTTACATACATTGCTGGAAGCTTGTGAGCTTTTATGAACCTCAAATCCTTGTTTATTATTTCGTTAACTAATCCAAGAAATGGTACTGAGCCCGAAGGTTCTCTTTCATAACCTTAGCCTTTACTTTTTACTTTACTTTTAAGGGCATTGCTCCAGATTGGCTTGGAGTATGGTTTCGGAGCCTGTTGCTTTATGAAAAGCTTTTTATTTACCCTTCAGCCATAGGTCTATCCGTGGCGGTTAACCTTGTGTAGTTTATAATTATAGAAATCTCTGTTCTGTGACATTCCTTACTATTAATTTAAGCACTCAAGATGATTTTGGAGACGATATATCTAGAAGCCGCTGTTTTAACCTGATCACAGCTAGGGACGGCTAGCGCAGATAGCCATCGTGTAGCTTTGCGCAAAATTCAAAAAACAAACAAACATCTATGTGTGTGTGTAGAAATGGTGAAGAAACATATTCTATGTTTTCTCAATAATGTTGAC
>NW_013750106.1:0-1278 GCF_000517525.1 Limulus polyphemus
CCAGTTTTACTTAAGAAGGGGACTTGTGTCGCTAAAGTTTCATCGGAAATAAATTATACGGAAAATTATCTAACGACCAGAGACATAACAGATTGTTGTCAGAGAGTGAGCAAAAAAAAATTGAAACGAGAAGCAGCAAATCAAACTACAGCTTAGCGGACTTGATGGCAGCAATACAAGAGCAGCAAAAGAAACAACAAGAACGAGAAAATAAACAAGAAGAGAGACAACAGCAGTGGCAGCTCGAACAGCAAAATAAACAAGAAGAGAGATTACAACAGCTATTGGAGGAAAAATAATATAAACAAGAAGAGAGACTACAGCAGTGTCAATTGGAACAAGAAAAGAAACAAGAAGTACAAACGGAAAATATTAGTAAATTTAAAAGCGAATTAGATACGTTAAAGGACGATTTATTGTCTTTCCTACAAGAAGAATACATTAACCATCGATTTAATCAGCCCCAGACATTGGCAAGCCCCTTCCAGACCCCGCAACTAAACCCTAATGCAGACATCTTCAGTCCTGTTAGAAGTCACATCCCAGATATGAATGTCAGTAATAGGAGTGATCCAGTACGAAGGAAGCCACAGGAATTCGATGGGAAGGCACAGTGAGAAGCATATAGTGCACAATTTGAGCTACTGGCAGAAATGAATGGATGGACAGAGGAGCAGAAAGCAGTATATCTGGCAAGGAGCTTGAAGGGACAACCACTGGAAATACATGGACAGTTGTTGGCAGACGACAGGCACAACTATAGAGCACTGGTAGCGGCTCTAGAACTCAGGTACGGAACCCAAAATCAGTCTGAAGTCTACAGGACTAGGTTTAGGACGAGAATCCGTGCTAAAGGGGAGAGCCTGCAAGAGCTGGCACAGGACTTGGAAAGTATGGCACACAGGGCCTACCCAACTGCACCACCCGATCTCCTCAAGTTGTTGCTGAGAGATCAGTTCGTAGATGCCTTGGACAGTCCACAACTTAAGATATAAGTGAAGCAAGCACACCCCTCTACCATGCAGGATGCAATGGCCAGAGCACTGGAATTTGAATCCTACGTTAAATCCAGCACAGAGGTACCGAGGTTGGTACAGTCATCAGGATTCAAGGCCAGAAAAGGGCAGCTTTCAGAGAAGTTTGAGGGACTTTGCTGGCATTGTAACAAACCTTGGCACAAGAGAGCTCAATGCTGGCAACTTCAACACAGGGGAGGTGATGCAGCAGGAAAGCTGCTACCCAGAAAGGCTGTTAGAACTGTGGAGAGCAAGGACATAT
>NW_013750107.1:0-2117 GCF_000517525.1 Limulus polyphemus
GAACTTTGATATTAAAATAGTTTGAATAAAATGTAGAAAAAAGTTTTAATATCTAAAAATTAGCAAAATAAAATATTGTAATTAAATAAAAGTAATTTTACATAATTTGTCTTCATTTTTTATGTGTGTTACCATTTCCTGTCTAATAATTTCGGGGTAAGATAATGCCACACGGTGACTCAGTGTTATTCGATACAACGCTTGGCACAGCACTGTTGTGTAGATTTGTGCTTAGTAACAGACAAACGTTAGAATAACAAATATAATTTCCGTTCAGTATTTTATACTAGATAAATAAAAACTTAATGATAGATAATATTTTATCATTCCGGATTTAAGCATATTTGAGCCAAATTACGTAAAATATCTTATGCGAAATTAAATCTAATGTTTATTGAGTATAAACTTGTATGTGTTGAATCATAAGAAAGAGGATTATTGCCTTAACTCATATCATCGAAGTTGTTCACTCTTTAGAAAAATGCCTTGTATAAGAGAGAATATTTTCTCATCGATTGATTTATAAGATTATACGAACCACAATTTAAACCTAATCATTGTCAAAGAAATATCTGAAAATATTTATATGTTTATCTAAAAAAAAAGGTTTGTTTGTAGTTAAGCACAAAGCTACACAATGGGCTATCTGTGCTTTGCCCACCATGGGTAATGAAACCCGATGTCCAGTGTTGTAAGTCCGCAAACATACCGCTGTGCTACTGGAAGAGGGGCTTGAAAAAACGTAGCCATGATCTGGTCTGCTGTAAGATTATTCTTTCAGTTTTTGTGTTTAGATGTATATTTCAGTGGACTTTATCATGAATATTTATATTTAATTTTTGTTTAATTTCTTATGTTCTTATTAATAACAGGGAGACATATTATGACTCATTAGCCTAACAACAAAGCATTTTTATAACCTTTTTATATAATATAATGTAAAATTATACGAAATATTTCTAAATCGAGTTTACAAAATGCACTTTTTCTTCAGAATAAATCAATATCTAATCATCAAAGCTTTAAACTTCATATCTATAAAGTAGTTCATTAGATTGACGCAGTTTTACACAAATTAAAAAACAAAAACCTACTGTTTGAAAACCACTCAAACACGTTTTTTTCTTCATGACGTAACCTCTAAGTTCGTTTCACAACTTTTGACGAAAGATTTATACGAGAAGACGATTTTTTAACTCAGGAATTATTTTATACTTCAGGGCCAGTGTGCTCGAAAAGAGAAGGCTTATACTTTCATTCTATTTCTGAAAATCGCAAATGTTACTAATCTAAGGTATGAATTCAAATAGTAAACTTTTTGTCTACTCTTTTATTTCTTTGTTAATCATAATCTGTATCGGGAAGATACTATGTTGGGTTATTTTATCTCTATAATTAGACATTTCCATGAGTTTTATGTTAAATATGTTATCACAGAAGAATATAAACCATATTATACACATATGCATGTTATTTGAAAGGAAGATTAACGATTGTTACAACAGTTTCATTCTTGTAAAGATCTAACGTTTTATGTCTGTATTTTAATGGTAAGAATACAAGCTCATTTCTTTGTGTTTCCTCTGATTAAATATTTTAAAATATATTTACACTTCTCTTGTATATTCAAAAAACAAGCGTAACTGCGTTCTGTATAAATGAAATGCCATAGTGCTATATTTACCGTCCATCCACCATTATCAGTGTCCATATCACACCTTACGTTGATAGGATGATTTAGAAAACGTGGCCAGATCTTGTAGATACCACTTGAATGATTGCCTTTGTAGTAGACACCAGCGCAGTCTGGCGGAAAGTGCTTATTCTACTGGATCATTAAATGAATTCAATGTTTTGTCTTTGTTTACAAAACACGTTTCTGCATTTTTTCATAAAAAATTTAGGGCGTATTATTATTATTTACAAAATCAAAACGCTTATTTAGGAATAATGTAATTATATTTTCATAGGATAAATAATTCTTTTTTTGAATTAGTATTAATAATCATCTAGTTCTAAAACGTTTTGCTGAATATATCCTCTTCACGTGACCACTTCTGTAATTCTTATTGGTTCGGTATCAAGATACTATATACAGTGTTTATGAAATGTACACT
>NW_013750108.1:0-317 GCF_000517525.1 Limulus polyphemus
AAAAATAAGGACAATAGAATTCAGTCTTCCCAATCTACCAAAGCTTTTAGACAGACTGAAATATATCCAAGATTGAATTTTACAGAAGAACAGCAAACTCTGCCAGGTAGAACTAGATTATCTACATTTCAGGTCGATTATGACAAAGAAGGGAGATATTCAGAAGATGAAAGCCTTCGACGTAACCAGTCAATGCATATAGGAGACCAGCAGAAACCCTTAGGGCAACTAATACTTCCAACACCTTCGCTGGGTCAAAAAGATCTCTATACAGAGTCAATTCAAAATGTTTCCCCACATGAAGAGTTTATTCAAAA
>NW_013750109.1:0-1278 GCF_000517525.1 Limulus polyphemus
CGAGGTAAGCTAAAAGTGGTGCATGCCAAAAGGCTTTGGCGTTATCACGGTCCAGGACATTTCAGTTGGGATGAAGTGGACAACAGAACAAATGACGCTGCTGAAGACGTGCCACCTGAAAAAGCCAATGTTGAAGAAGAAACTCTACTCAGTTTTGAGAAGAGAAACGGCGAAGCTCTTGATGAAGTTACTACCACTGATGTGACTGTTACCGACGATAGGACATTTCCTGATGAAGCAGATGAACCCCATATGAAGCAGAAGCCAACGAGAAGGAGACCAGTACGGAAGAAGATACGTCCTGTAAAATTAAGAGACTTTGTTGAATTGTAATTTTGTGTTTGTAATTTTGTACATTTTAATTAAGTTATTGTTAATTGTTATTGGTTTAATATAAGTGGTTATTGTTCGGGACGAACAATATTAAGGAGGGGCAGTGTTGCGTCAGCGAGGTCACGTGACTAGTATCACGCCACTTCTTTCTCCAACCTTCGTGAATTGTCGGGAGATTACTAGATTGGGGGTAGGCTGGTATATATAAGATGGTCACAACGTGACGGGACAATGTGTAGTTAATGAGTAACTGAATGTATGCGGACAAAATATTGTTGGCCACGTGAGACGTGAATTATAGTGTTTTTAGAGAGCGAATGTTGAAATTAAGTGTATCGTAAAGTTGTATTCGGAAAGAATAAACCAGTTTTAATTAAGAAAGGACTTGTGTCGCTAAAGTTTCGTAGGAACGAATTTACGGAAAATTAACTAACGACTGGAGGCGTAACAGTATTAATATAGTTATTTATTTACTTAGTATTAATATAGTTAGTTATTAACTTAGTATTAATATAGTTACTTATTTACTTAGTATTAATATAGTTACTTATTTACTTAGTATTAATATAGTTACTTATTTACTTAGTATTAATATAGTTAGTTATTAACTTAGTATTAATATAGATAGTTATTAACTTAGTATTAATATAGATAGTTATTAACTTAGTATTAATATAGTTACTTATTAACTTAGTACTGATATAGTTAGTTATTAACTTAGTATTAATATAGTTAGTTATTTACTTAGTATTAATATAGTTAGTTATTAACTTAGTATTAATATAGATAGTTATTAACTTAGTATTAATATAGTTACTTATTTACTTAGTATTAATATAGTTAGTTATTAACTTAGTATTAATATAGATAGTTATTAACTTAGTATTAATATAGATAGTTATTAACTTAGTATTAATATAGTTACTTATTAACTTAGTACTGATA
>NW_013750110.1:0-2497 GCF_000517525.1 Limulus polyphemus
CACTAAGACGTAAGAAATGCAGCACTACAAACAGTGGTGTCATTTAAGTGTCCGGTTGAGATCTATATCATGATATAGAGCAAGCAGAATGTTTTCATTCACAACGGATATTTCAAATAAACTATATATTGAAAGAGGAAGGATCGTGTGTGCATCAGTATCGTATCTAGGAAACATTTTAAGACAGTTTGTTTGTTTTGAATTTCGCGCAAAGCTACACGAGGGCTATCTGCGCTAGCCGTCCCTAATTTAGCAGTGTAAGACTAGAGGGAAGGCAGCTAGTCATCACCACCCACCACCAACTCTTGGGCTACTCGTTTACCAACGAATAGTGGGATTGACTGTCACATTATAATTTTCGATGGATGCAGTTGATTACTTGCCTTCCATGTAGTCTATCAGTTCAAAATTAGGGATGGCTTGGACAGATAATCCTTGGTTAACTTTGCACCAATATCCCAAGCAGAAAAAACCTTAAATAACAATCACAAATTAGACAGCTGTTAAAATATATATTTATTATATTATTTCAGTAAATAATGAAATAATCTAAGTCGTGATTTTAAATCTTACTGTGATTTCTACGTGTTCAACTAGTAGTTATTGTCTATCACAAGTTACAGATTTTACAGTAAGGAAGAATATTTTTTTAAAACAGCTAAGACGTTTCGATCACTGGTGCGATCGTTCTCAAGGTTTTAACGACAAAGAAGGTATTAATATTTAAATCAACATCAACAATCTAACAATGTATTTAGATTTCAGAATTGATAGTGGTTACATGTTCATGTCAATTTTACATATTATATATTTATGACTAAACAGACAAAAACAACACAAAAAATGGATAAATATCAAACTACGAAATATGTTATCCGAAATATTTGCATAAGATTAGGAAAGTCTGAGGAAATAACGATCAAAGATATATATATATAGATGTCCCCCGGTATTTGTTAATTGTGAGATGGTTTGATTTTATTAATAAGGCTTCTCTGATTTTTCTTCCAATAACGTCAGGTTCATGTTTTAGTACTGTGACGTTCTGTTCAGAGAACCTGTGGTTGTTTTTGTTCATATGTTCATGGACTTGGGAAGGGGGATTTTGGTGTTCTTTTAACCTGAAGTTCATGTTACGTCTTATTTCACCTACGTAATTGTTACACTGTATTTTGTAAATGTTTCCTGGTGGGTTGGGTTCGTTATATAATAAAAAAAGAGCCAGCTAAGCCTAATGTTACCATTAAACAACGTAAGCTTCAATGAAAGAATTCGTCTAAGTTATTTAGAGGTAGGAAACAATAAATCTATTATATTACAAAAAGAAAAACAACAATAATAAACAAACTGAAGAATGTGATTTCTAGTTTAACCTTTTTAAAAATAAAACTGAACTTTCAACTCAACAAAAATCAAAAGTATCGTACAAAAAGCTCAAATAAAACTTTTAAAACCAACTAGAAAAGAAAATAGAGAACTGAAAATTCTAAATAAAAATTAACTTAACCTCCGTAACAAACTCACTCGTTTGAAGATGACACCTTACTTCCATCATTAATACAGAAAAGGCTTAACTATCAAACGAAATTTAGACAAAATTTAGAAAAACTTCGCCTGTCAGCACAATCCAAAAAACAACAACAAACAAAACAGAACCAGACATTGTAAAGGTCAATATAATCAACCTCGTAAACTTTCAACTCAGTGAATTTCAAACAACAGCCCTAAATATAGGTTTTTAACTGCGAAAAAATCGGATAGAGGAAACACTATCGTGATTATATCAACCAAACGGTACGATTCCATAATGGTAAATACATTAAATGATACGTCTAAGTTTACTCAGTCAGACACTGACATCAACCCAACATATAACAAAAAATTGAGCAAATTACTCAAAATATTATTAAAAGAAAAAATATTAGTTTTAAACTTTATAATTTTTTTCATACAAAACAACCAAGAACACCAAAAATTTACGGTTTACCGAAAATCCATAACAGACCAATAACCTTACTCTCAATTATGTCTTTTTTATAACTCTTTAAACTACAACCGTGGTAGATACTTTAACCTTATGTTTCCAAAATAAACACCAAATTAAAAACACTTCACATTTTCTACAACACTTACGTAGTTTAGACAATGACGTCATTATGTTTAACTTTGATGTCCTATTCTCTAAAACACTTTATCACGAGGCAAAATAATTTACTGCAGAAATTATTCTAGAAGATCATAAAAAATAATCAACATAAAACAGAAGCATCTAATCGAATCGTTACAACTTTGAATACAGAGATTCGTACTTCCTTCAGTTACACGGACTTGCCATGGGAAATCCATTAATCAGGTACTCTGGCCACATAACAACATACCATAGTCACTTTCATATACAAGCCTGCATTTTGGTTTAGATACGTAGATGACGTTTACTTGTCTGATGAACAAACAAAATTCTTCCAACACATAAACAACCAACATAAAGACATACAAA
>NW_013750111.1:0-1732 GCF_000517525.1 Limulus polyphemus
CCAACTGTTAAGCCTATGTTGGTATCGTTACTTGATACTAGTAACAACTTTATTTAACTAACTATTAAGCCTCTCGTTACTTGATACTAGTAACAACTTTATTTAACTAACTATTAAGCCTATCGTTACTTGATACCAGTAACAACTTTATTTAACTAACTGTTAAGCCTATGATGGTATCGTTACTTGATACTAGTAACAACTTTATTTAACTAACTGTTTAGCCTATCGTTACTTGATACTAGTAACAACTTTATTTAACCAACTGTTAAGCCTATGTTGTTATCGTTACTTGATACTAGTAACAACTTTATTTAACTAACTATTAAGCCTATCGTTACTTGATACTAGTAACAACTTTATTTAACTAACTATTAAGCATATCGTTACTTGATAGTAGTAACAACTTTATTTAACTAACTGTTAAGCCTATGTTGGTATCGTTACTTGATACTAGTAACAACTTTATTTAAAATATTAGAAATAATCTTAAAGTATGAAATATCTGAAACAAAAATAACTCTAGATCTTTATATCGTCTGGAACATTTTTGTCATGAATGTTTTGGTAACAGAATATCGTTCATTACAAACGATATAAAGAATATCTGTTGTAGGAAAGAATGCTTAACTTACTAAACTGTGTTTTTTAGTTTATTTATAATTTTATTTCAAAATATGAACGTTTTATATTTAAGTTGTTATTGCATCAAGTGTTATGTTTGTTTTTCGACAGTGCCTCCATCTATTGAGAAATATAGCGAAATTGTTACTGTGCAGCGTGGATACACAAAGAGTGTACGATGTATTGTAAGAGGAGAGCGACCTCTAGTGGTTAGATGGCTTAAAAACAATCATGCGTTGGAACCTTGGTCGAACCGGTATGATTAGTTAAATTTTCTTGTTTGACGTAAATATCAAAATAATTTAATAATATATCGGTTCTAATCTGATACGAAGTTTTATTTTTAAACTCGAGTTTTCTGTATCACTACAGCCACGAAACTTACAGTAAAGAAACTACAGTTGGGACTAACTCTACTCTCGTCATCAGAAATATTCAAACTCAAGATGCTGCCCTCTATACGTGTTCTGTAGAGAACTCATTCGGAAATGACAGCTGGAATATCAAGATGCTTGTTAATGGTAAGCCTTATTTTATATAGTGTTTGTACGTCTGTTACTTAGGTATCAAAATATAAAACATACAAAAATGTAGTAATTGTATTTTTAAAACATAAATCTTATGGTTGTGTTTCAGTATTCAACCCGCAATATTTTAGACTACGTGTAGAAAATAATACTTGAATTGTGTATGTCATCTTTTACTGACATATATATATAAACACACACACATCTAACCCTTACTGGTATGTATATAGCCCTCATTAATAGGTATCTAACCCTTACTGGTATGTATATAGCCCTCATTAGTAGGTATCTAACCCTTACTGGTATGTATATAGCCCTCATTAGTAGGTATCTAACCCTTACTGGTATGTATATAGCCCTCATTAGTAGGTATCTAACCCTTACTGGTATGTTTCAAATATAACATCAATGGACATCATTTAATATCCGGTTAGAACGCACGTGTGTCTGTTAACACCACCCGGAGTTTTAATATAAAGATATATGTTAATCAGTAATAACTGTGATCTGAATTGGAGACGTTATAAACTAGCACTGAATATAACTTTACACCTCCATTATCATATAGTTAACATAGTTGT
>NW_013750112.1:0-2362 GCF_000517525.1 Limulus polyphemus
TAATATAATTCAACAATTAATATCTACTCTGCATGTAGATAGTATAGTACTTTACTATAATAAAACATATTTATGTTAATTTAAGTCTAGCTCCCCATGCAATGTTACAACAGAATGATGATTTGTTGACTTTTCATTGGATGTTTGTGGATTTTATGTGAACAACCATACAATTGTTTAAACTATATTTCATGTAAAATTGCTTCTAGACTTAATCGCATAGCACCTATTTTATATTATTAATGGGGCTTGCCCCCCCCCCCGTATCATTAGCATGCTTTGCATGATGATTCTGCGTACGTGACTGAATATCCGATACATTTATTAACAAATGTCACTTCCCTAAACATATTGTCACTAGAATCTTAGCCACATATAAACACAAACTCAATAACACAAAAAAGAAAAGAAAAACAACATAAACTCCATGAAGGAAACAAAATGCACAAACTCAGACACACTAATACTAATAGGTGTCTTATAATATCATGGCTATGTAACCAAAAAACATTATAAACATCTGGAAACGTGTATCAAAAATACAATATAAACAGCAAAGTTACTTTTATTCAAAAGCCGAGTACTAAAATCAAAGGTAATCTAAGGAAGGTTTATTCTAACAACATCAACGACGGAAGCATCTACAAGTATCAATGCGATAACACTCACATAGGCGAAACGAGACGCAACATAAACATTAGGGTCAAAGAACATAATCCACATCACACGTTTACGAACACAGCACAACGAAAGAACATCCAATTTACATTAACAACTTTAAAATATTATGCAATAAGTACAACATTAATAGTAAAGAAATAAAATAAGCATTAATTATTCGTGAACTAAAACCTAGTTTAAATCAAAACACAGGTGTCACCCTATATGTTTTCTAAAATAAAACAAAATGCTCGCGCAATATTTCACATAATAGACGACAGTTACCTGATGATGGCTACACGAGTGGTCGAAACGTTATAATAAAGTTAAACAAAATATAAACAATCCACTAAAAAGCTGGATCTCTGAACTGTTATTTAGGGCGTATATTGGACTTCTTCTCACAATAAGTGTCATCAGTCATTTCAATTTAACGAACTATTCTTTGAATTCAGTTTACTGTTCTGGTATCGCCTCTTGAACTTTAATATTTTATTTTTATAAAGCTCATTTGATGGCTATTTAACTGTGACCCAGGTTTCTCGTGAACAACTTTTCATTTGCTAGTAGTTAAAAAAATTGTAAAATGATTGAAACATTTGCTGTTGTCTCCTAACTTTTCATCAACAATATAACGTATAAAGTTACGGTTTAAACTTCTAGAGTTAGCGAAGTTATAGAAACCAATAGGCTTAATATCTAATTTAAAATCCGAAATAGAAAAATTACGAGTAATATGAAAGTATCCGTATTTTACAGTGGTTCAGCATTATATCTGAGGATTTTCAATGCAAGAAACCGGGCTTCAATACCCGTGGTGGGTAGAGTACAGATAGCCCATTGTGTAGCTTTGTGCTTAATTACAAACAACCAAAAAATCAAAAGTAATATTCAAAGTGCCACCACGTTTGAACCATCGTTCGTTTTTATGATTTTCGGTTTACTGGTAGCGCTTTCACACCCATTCCAATTCAAAATAATACATAATAAGAGAAAGACATATAATCATTCATAAAGGCTATATATATATATATATATTGTTACGTATTACAGTTTCGAATGGTTTGAAACTCAGTTAAATGATAATTCAAATTTAGTAGTTTAATTGTACTTTAGATTTAGAAGTTAATTAAAAGCCGATATATAGTCAGTTTATGATGTTTGCCAACAAGATTGATACACAGTTTTCTTTTTTAACACAAATACGTTTTAATATACACACAACAGTACAATTTACAATAACAATTATTACAAATAGTTATTACAAACAATGATTTATAAACAAAAGTTTCACAAACTTACAAACAATATGAAATGTTATTTCTAATCTGGAACTTCCTTGATATCTTATCAAGGGTTCACGATGAGCGAGTTGACGTAGGTATAATTCACTTAACCGGGAGTTAGCTGGCTTTATCCTTCGTTATTTATCAGCCACACACACCGGGTTTTCCACCGTGACGTTATGTAATGTTTTCGTAAAAATACTATTGTCCGATGAGAATCCACTGAAATTAAATGAGTTGTAATGTTCAAACTTTGTAAATGCTCCTGGTCAAATATCTCAAGTTTTCCAATTGACAAGCATTATAACAATCTTAGTTATAGCTTCCAAAGTTTTTAGCACACTTACTATAGCAAACTAATAATAGATACTCTCTTTTCTTTTTTTTTGGCGCGTCACGTTGGTTATATCTATAGG
>NW_013750113.1:0-1277 GCF_000517525.1 Limulus polyphemus
CGGCTATTTCTTTTTCATTATTATTTATCTTTTATACTTCTTTATATTAACCTTGTTTGTGTGGATCCCTGGAGCCGAGGTCTGCACAAATTTCTTCTGATATTGTACACATTATTGTTAAGTTAGGGTTTTAAAATAGAGTTCAGTGACAAATTTTGGCCTGCACATTTCAATTAAGCTTAACAAGTGTCTGTTTTTTCAGTTTATCTGTAGTTCATCTTATGGGTTCATTGATATTTAGATTAAATATCTTCTTTTCTTCAACACATAACATCTTATACATATGTTTATTTTACTACACACATATTCAAATTTACATTATATTGACTATTTAATTTTCGTAATTCTTAATAATTTATATTTTTTACAATGAATTTAGTTTGTGAGGGCCCCTACCTTCTCCCAATATTGCCCGCCTTCCTCCTACAATTGCCAAACCCATTTAGAGTGACCTAGATTTTGTCAGTTTTCCTCCACCTGATTATGGCTTGCCTTCCCAGGCCTCTACTGCAGAATCTGCTAGGCCTACCTCAGCCTTTTGTAGATACGTTTTACAATATACTTTTCTCCTCCTTCTCCACACATCATGTTTCATGATGAGCATTTTTGTCTTATTTGGGAGAGGGTACTTACATGCCTCACCCTCCACAGGCTTTGGTTCAATTTACCTTAGCTTACCATCAAGCAGATTTTCTTTTTGATTCTAGGTGCTTAGAATCGTTGTTGCCTGTATAGGGGCAGTCTCTGTTAATCCTATCCATTTTATCCCCCACCTAGTTTTCCAGCTTCATCTTACTTTGTCAACTCTCCTACAGGAAATTTCTACCTTACACCTCCTTTCTTAGGCATTCCACCTATATTTTGGGGATTTTCATAGGATACTTCTTCCTCCTTCCTTCCATGTTGGGGCATTTGCCATCTTCAGTTCTTTCCCTCCACACTTGACTTTTTTTTGCTTTTGAGATCTTCTGGGGTGGGACACTGTCTTGTACCATTATTTCACCTTTTACTCCTACTAGAGACTTATGGTCAGCTTCTTTTACTTTTTTGGGGCTACTCCTCTGCATTTGGCATCACATGGGGTATCTGCAATTATATTCTATTTTTTTGGTTGCTCTTTTGTTTCATTCTGAGTTATTGCCATCTTTATTCATGTTCTATGTCCAGCACCTTCCCGTACTTTACCTGTCCTACCTATGAATTTTCCATTTGTCTTGTATGCTTGATGTTCATTGGAGTTCTAAATCCATCAGTCCCATCTCAATCACTTCTTGGTT
>NW_013750114.1:0-1695 GCF_000517525.1 Limulus polyphemus
GAAGTGATATACTAAAGGGAAAGCAGCTTGTAAACACCACCTACCGCAAAGTCTTGGCCTACTTTTGTCATGATATACTAAAGGGAAAGCAGCTTGTAAACACCACCTACCGCAAAGTCTTGGCCTACTTTTGTCATGATATACTAAAGGGAAAGCAGCTTGTAAACACCACCTACCGCAAAGTCTTGGCCTACTTTTGTCATGATATACTAAAGGGAAAGCAGCTTGTAAACACCACCTACCGCAAGTCTTGGCCTACTTTTGTCAGACGGAACATTGGTGCGATACCCCTCCTAAATTTTGAAGTGATATACTAAAGGGAAAGCAGCTTGTAAACACCACCTACCGCAAAGGCTTGGTCTACTTTTGTCAGACGGAACATTGGGATTTGACCGTCACCCATTGCCCTAAAGTTTACAGGGCGAGATTTTTTTATTTTCTTGTAGTAATGGATCGCGAACTACTGAGTCTAAGATCCACAGTTTGGCATACTAACCACTGAGTCTCCTCAGCCTAGTCGCAAAAGAAAAGTTTCCAATCCACAAACCTAACGCGATAAATTTGGGTATATCTTCTTGTATTGCAAACAAAATGATAAACAAGGATTTGAAGATGACGAAGACTGTTGAGCCAACAGCTCACACGTTCACATGTTTCCTCGAAATCAGTGGCTGTTTTCATGAAAAGATAACCTAAAAATCTGGAATCCCAGAAATCCCACTCAAGATATAGCACCAATGTGCATTTGGTCTACTTAAACGGGGTTTTAGAAGCCGGCGTTCACATGGTGTAGAAGGTCTGTGCAAGATTCGTCACTATAGATGGTTTAAAAGTGACCTCGCCGTCCTTCGCAGAAGTTTTATACAATAGAAAATGTGGAGTAAAACAGTATTTTGTAATAGTTGCCATCATAATGAACACGACTGACGATGGCGAAATATAAGAACACAACAGGAATTTGAATATATTTCTTATAAAATGCGATTAACCCTCAGTAGACAGCAGTTCTTCTTTTGTCTACTTTAGTATGTAACTTTTGCGTTGAAAATGAGAATCAAAGACGAAGAAGTAAAAACCCTTTACAACTACACTGTAAGTTATATTCTTTTATAACCTGCGTGTTCAATGTAAAAACAACTCGTGTTTCTATATCAATATGACACTGTGAAATGCACAACAAAACTTTAGTACTGATCTTCACAAAAACGTTCTCCAATAATTTATAAAAGACAAATTCAAGAAATGAACTTCTCAAGCCTTATTATTTCTAAGTGTTTATTCATTTATACAAAGGTTAAGTACGTTATATTAAAATGATTTTGGAGCCTCATCACGTCGTTACGACCGACCACACTCTGTCTGACGACCGTATACCTTGGCCATAGCGCTGGAACATAGTTTCCTTTACAAAAGACTCCATTGTCAGGTTGTCAGATTCAAAACACACCCTTCCTTTGTGAAACGTTCCATAGTCCATTAACGTGGACGAGGCTTCCCGGCACCCGTTTCAACAGTCCTATCGCACAAAAATCCATAGTAGACTTGATAGCTATGTCCTCAATCTCCAACTGCTTAAGGTATGCGGCGGTTCAAAGGATATGTTGTAGAAACAACTTGTGTAAAATTTGACTTGTGTCGGTCTTCCAGATCGAGATCCTCCTTTATTATGTTGCATACTGTTACCTTCGATATTTT
>NW_013750115.1:0-2321 GCF_000517525.1 Limulus polyphemus
TAAGGATACAGTTGTTAGCTAAGAAACACAAATATACAGTTGTTAGCTGAGAAACACAAAGATACAGATGTTAGCTGAGAAACACAAAGATACAGATGTTAGCTGAAAAACACAAAGATACAGTTGTTAGCTAAGAAACATAAGGATACAGTTGTTAGCTGAGAAACACAAAGATACAGTTGTTAGCTGAGAAACACCAAGATACAGATGTTGGCTGAGAAACACCAAGATACAGATGTTAGCTGAGAAACACCAAGATATAGATGTTATCTGAGACATTATTACAGAATTTCTCAGTAATTTGTGAATAGACGTTGGCGAATCGTGAGTTTACTACATAAGTTTTAATGTAACAGCAGACGCACATTCTTCGCGCATGCGTAGAATTCAACGATTACTCTATTAATGAGGTTCGTTTATTGTGCTTTCAATCTTTCCTGTGTGATCAGAGTTTCTCAAAATGAGTTTCACGACCTCCAATAGGGTTGTGAAATATTTGGTTTGGGATGACAAGCACGCCGGAAAAGATGTTATTTTTGTATAAAAGTTAGAGAAAGAATAAATCAGTCTTCTATATTTAATTACCTTCTATCTAAATATAATTTGAACAGATCTTTATAAAGCATCGCACGTTAATACATCTCTAAATCGGAGTTTCCTTAGTAGGATTATAGTGGTTCATAATAGCGATCGCAAGGAATTACACAAAAACCCAATAGAACATTCTGGCAAAAAAAACAGTAAAGATTCAGTTCAAACAACACTTTAAAACCTCTACTGTTGACTGCTAAGGCTGTACACTTATAAAAATGCACACACACACACACAAAATACGCATGTTTGTAATTCTCGTTATTATCATTATTCTCTTGCCAGCCTACTACAAAAACGGCTTGGTATATTGCACCCAAACCTTTGTAGAATACCAAATAAGATACTCGGTAGATCGTAGGGGTATTGAGTTGTTTCTTCTATATTTTACATAAGCTAAAAAAAAACATAATTCTAGTATAAACGATATTATCATTACCCTTTGAAGTTAACTTTTTTACAATTATCCAGTGTTCCTTTAAAAAGCTTAAGTACAGTTGAAACAGAAATTACCAGCCAATAATAGATGAACATTAGATGACTGTAACATTTAGATACTCAACACTTTGTACACTATACAATCGGTGTCTTTAGGGAGTCAAACCCTTTATTATGTATGAAGTGAAATAGTAAAAAAATCAATACACATAATGTTAGATTATATTATACACATTCGTAACCAACTTGTTGGTGATGTGTATACAGGTAAGTTGGAGAACTGAATTAATGTGCAAGTTGGTGGTGTATCTACAGGTAAGTTGGAGAACTGAATTAATGTGCAAGTTGGTGATGTGTATACAGGTTTGCACATTAATTCAGTTCTCCAACTTACCTGTAGATACACCACCAACTTGCACATCACCGCTCCGAAGAACCACGTCTCGGTGACGTCCCACAGGACAGTGGGCGGCAGGCAGATAAGAATGACAAGAAAGTCTGCTACGGCCAAGTTGACAATGAAGTAATTGGTTACAGTCCTCATTGAGAGATTCCTGTAGACGGAGAAGCAGACGAGAGCGTTTCCCACAAGCCCAACCACGAATACGATAGTGTGCAGTGAAATCAAAACCCACTCGTACGGAGTGGGGAAAATGTATTCCTCAATCATCTCAATATAGTCGTCGTTAGAGATGCAGTAGACGTTGGTGCAGGTTTCATTGACGTCCGAGACATTTTCCTGGCTATCGTTGACCATTACATCCATGTGAGGCCAGGTCACCACATCTTCAGCTCCAAAGTTTTCCATTGCTGTCATTTGGAGAAAGAGGAACCTACGAGAAAGATATACAATTTTTATGTTTTATCTTCGTATCTTGGGAGGAACCTACGAGAAACGTACACAAATTCTATGTTTTATCTTCGTATCTTAGGAAGAACCTACGAGAAACACACACAATATCTATGTTTTATCTTCGTATCTTAGGAGGAACCTACGACAAACGTACACAATTTTTATGTTTTATTTTCGTATCTTAGGAGGAACGTACGAGAAATGTACACAAATTCTGTGTTTTATCTTCGTATATTAGGAGTAACATACGAGAAAGATACACAATTTTTATGTTTTATCTTCGTATCTTGGGAGGAACCTACGAGAAACGTACACAAATTCTATGTTTTATCTTCGTATCTTAGGAGTAACCTACGAGAAACATACATAAATTTTATTATGTTTTATCTTCGTATCTATTAAGATCTTTAACAGGTTGTTTAGGCTTCAGAAGACGAAA
>NW_013750116.1:0-1278 GCF_000517525.1 Limulus polyphemus
ATAATCATATAAGCAATTTCTATTGTTTGTTGAGCCTGATGACTATTTTATATTCAAAAATAATTTGCCAACATATAGATAGGGGTTTAGGTTTGTTTCATTTTGTTATGGATTTCGTGCAAAGCTACACGAGGGTTATCTGCGTTAGCTGTCCTTAACTTAGCAGTGGAAAGCAGCTAGTCATCACCACCCACCGCCAACTTTTCTACCAACGAAGAGTGGTATTGATGATCACATTATAACACCCCCACGACTGAAAGGGCGAACATGTTTGGTGTAACGGGGATTCGAACCCGCGACCTGCAGATTGCGAGTCGAGCGCCCTAACCACCTGGCCATAGATAGGGTTAAGATCTGTCCTACTAAACGACATTGCACATGCTTCCTTAGATTACTAGGGATATAACCAGCAATGAAATTAATCAAATTTTCTGAGAAAGAAATTTTATAGATTTCAGGAAATGTCCGATTGTTCGCAATGGTAACTGTCAGGAAATTGGTTGGGTGTTGAGTTTTATTGGGGAAATGCGATAATCCATGCTGATGCCTTTCCATACCTGTGGATAAACGAATGCTGATTCAACATATTAGACCTGATTTTCCAATACTGTCAAGTGTAATGGAGGATAAAAGTAGTCTAACAACTGCTTTCATCACCGGAGATTGTCTGTACAAATTTCACACCATGAAAGTCAGTCTAGGAAATGTGCCCGGCACTTTTCATTGGTTGATATATTTATGCTGAAACTTTTCAACTGAGTAAATCCCTAATCTATCTCAAATACATCTTGGTACTTAGTTGCATGTTTAAGTTTGTTACTGAAAATATGGGCATGGTTCTTCCGCAAATATAGAAAGCAGGATTGAAATTAGGAAAGGGCTCATTCTTAGTGGTCCTGGCATTAACATACCTGAGATATCATTGTCATTTGCTATTGAATATTGTTGCCAGTAATGGTGAAATTGAAGAGGTGTTGCCAAAAGCAAAATATGATGTAGAAAATTCAGTTACATGTGCTAGGTATTGACCTACCAAGATAGTTTGTTTGTTTGTAATTAAGCACAAAGCTACACAATGGGCTATCTGTGCTCTGCCCACCACGGGTATCGAAATCCGGATTGTAGCGTTGTAAGTCCGCAGACATACTGCTGTGCCACTGGGGGGGGGGGGGCAGTTAGATACTAATTATGAACGATGACAGAGTAGTGATTAAGTTGTGAAATCAAAAGTGAAAGAAACTGTTGAAAACTGCTTGTCCGTAACAACAGAATGACATT
>NW_013750117.1:0-1279 GCF_000517525.1 Limulus polyphemus
CATCCAGTACTCTTTGAAATGATACCTATGAACTCCAATAACTTTATAATGCACATACAATACAAATGAGAGCTTTCTTCAGTTTAGAAACTTAAATAAGTGCTTGTAGTGTAGTGGTCATCACATTCGCTTTACACGCGAAAGGTCCCAGGTTCAATCCCTGGCAGGCACAAAGTGTATTTTTAGATTAGCACGTTCTGCTGTCTCAGAGTACAGACGTGTTTTTTATCAGTTCTGATTTCATGTTTAGTTAGGGACTTACTCTTTTTTGTTTTATCGCGTTGTGTAGTTTTTGTTTGTGATTTTAAATGTGGAAGTTTCTGGACCTTGGTTTCATAAGTCCAGAGCTTCTGATGAAGCTAGATTTGTTCAATATGGTTTTATAGAAGATATGAAAATAACAGTGTTTGTGGATTCTCCTAAAACTAATCAAGGGCAGCTTGTACAAGCTGTTATTTCTCAGTTTTGTTCTTCTTCAGTTTCATCTATTGTCACTTGTCCGGGGGACTATGACGTTACATTTATTTTAAGCGACTATGTTGAATTTGTGGTGCATTCTGGAATGATCATTCATGGCGAATATCTCACTGATGAAAGCCTTATCTCTAAGTTACATACAGAGGTCTCAGCGGAGAACTATTCGATAATGGAGGTGGATCGTGGTGTTCTTCTTGGACCTGCTACCTTAGATGATGAGAATATTCGAAAACGCTCTTTGTCTACTGTTGCTTCTACGTCGTATTGGAATTAATATTATTAAATTGAGGTAAGTTGATCCTTACAGACTTAGTCACTGAACATTAACCCATATCATTACAACAATAATAGACAATCCCAAATTTGTAAAAAAAGTAACAACTCTAACATATTCAAATATTGTCAAATTAATATCTTTTTGAATTCTGATTAAAATTCTCTCTTCTATATTACAGAGTAACTTTCTCTAAAGAAGGAATGACTATCGTGTTCGTCGTACAACAACCATATACCAGCCTCGATTTCTGATATGCAAAGTTTCTTTAGGCTTCGATTATTTAGAAAAACGTTCTTTTTTTAAAATTGAGAAAATATCATTAACTGAAAACGCTCTAGGATTATGTTTCTCCTTCTTTTCTCTTAACCAGCACGTTATGATTTGTGAAAGTCCAATTTAATAAATACACTAATGACTTTACCAAAAAAATTAGACAAACTCGTCATACATGTGCTTGTGGTGTTGTGGTCATCAAGTCCGCTTAAAGGGCACACGTGTTTTTGAAGGTTTGTTTGTTTGCTTTAG
>NW_013750118.1:0-2486 GCF_000517525.1 Limulus polyphemus
ACACACAACTCTGAAGATAAGAACGTTGAACATGGAAAAGACACAAAAGAATTTTGCAGTGATGTCAAAACAGAAGGAATGGAAAATGTTTTTCTGCCTGGCGTAAGTAGTGTAATGACAAGAAATGTCATATTTTACTCATTTATGAATAGTATGGAATGTGTCTTTAGTCACGTGTATTCATATATGTTTCGTGCACGTGTTCTGCACGGTAGTTTCGACATCTTGTAATCTGTTCATTTTTATACTTACGTTTGGTTGTTTTCCTTTGTTATTGGCTCGGTATGACTAGGTGGTTAGGGCGCTTGACCAGCTACCTTCTTTCGGTGCTAAATTAGGGACGGCTTGCGCTGATAGCCTTCGTGTAGCTTTGGGCGAAATTCAAAACAAACCAATCCTTTGTTACTTACAAAAGTATTCGGGATCATAAGAACCAACTTTTTGAAAGGATAACTACAGTATTTTGTTGTATGTGATTGCAATTATCGTATATTCAACCATATATTTCATCATTTAGAATTTCGTAACTGTAGATAATTCTCTAAAAGAATCTTGGATTATTTATATAAGCTAGAAATGTTCTATTTAAAAGCATTCCGTTTCTCTAATAGACCATAAAATTTCCAGACCTTATTTTTTACAAAAGCCTTATTAATACTGTGTTCATGTCCTTCTGTAGTTTCAGTTTATTTATACCTATATACTTGGTGTTCACAAGTTGAATAAATATCGCAGTGCCATTGGAGCTCAGTCGCTACCAACCGATTATCTTAATGTTTTGTTTAGAAAAATAAACTTCCAGAGTGGAGCCCCTTGTAGATCAGCAGTAAAACTGAGGGCTCATAACTCTAAAAATATGGTTTAATTCCCCGCGATGAGCAGAGAAAATATAACCTATTTTGTAACTTTCAAGTTATGAACAAATATATGGTAAAAACATCGCCCTGTAATGTTTTCGACTTTTCCACAAGCCAATTTAAAATATAAACCACGATTTATCACCCTCGAAATGTAGGTATATGGGTCGTATTTTTATATCATTTTATTCGTGAGCCATTTTTAAGTATCCCAGTTTTTTCTAATTATAGTGAGAATAGTCGACAATCAGTGTGACCTTTACACTTGAGTTACATTCACAATATTTAATAAAATAGTCCGTGGACAATACTGAACCACTTTACGAAATTTAATCAAAAAAAGAGGGAATTTCCAATAACCGCGGCACTTTAAATTCTTTTAGTTAGAATTAGAGTAAATTAATCTATGAGACTTTGTTCCCCTTTTTATAAGCTATATTTTGGTGTGCCATCAATACAAAACGTGAGGTGTGCGTATACCCGATTGAATGCTATGACTCATCAGGATCTCTACCAGCCCAGCCTCAAATTGAAATTCTTTTAGGCAGGATTAGAATTAATTAATTTACGAAACCTTGGGTAGAGGTCAATTGAAAGAGTTTCACCTCCTGAGTCAAAAAGTGTAATTAGATTTGAAATCGGTAAAGAGATGACGGAGCTATGATCTAAAAGTTTGCACTTGGAAAAAACAAACAAACTCGGAGCCGTTCTGTGAGCTGCTATATCGCCGCTAAAAACGATACTCCTATTATATGCTTATAATGCCCAAAAATCCATACTAAAAAGTATATGTAATAATTTGATATGCGTGAGATTTAAATGCTTTAGTGGAATTGCCGCATACTGTTTCCGTTTTTACTTTAGTACAAAAGAAAATTAATACTGTTTGTAAAATTTCCCCCAAATCTTTAAAGTCTCATACATTTCGACAAAATTAATAAAAATATTCCCTCACCGTTCTACTTTTATCATCCAAAGATTGATCGCATTATTTTACTTAAAATGTAGTTATTTGAACAGAGTTTTTGTTCGGCTGCGTATTATCTTAAACTATGTCAAGTAAGTTAATAAAAATTAGTTACCAGTATTTCATTGTATAACATTTCAACAGGTCATATTTATATAACGATAGCTAGAAAGTTATCTTAATTATTGTTTTGTTATTATTATTAGGAACAAAACCCGTCAAAGACTTCTCAAGATTTTGAGAAAAGCCAACATATTTATAATATGACTAGTGAAACAGTTGAAACACCAACATTATGTCAACATTTGGACCACCAAATTAGATACAAAAGTGATAGTCATTTAAATATGGCACCTTCAAAAGTGTCGGGCAACTTTGGATGATTAATAGATCTGTCTAGGTGGAAGAGAACATCATTGGGAAGTGAAATCGAGATCTATTAAGCATCCAGAGTTGTCTTCTCTTCCACCTAGACTTTCACTTCCCAATGATTATGAGGAACCCCAACAAGCACCACAGAATCTTCCAAAACATTTCAGTCTATCAAAGGATGAAATTTGCAATGAATCATTAAATATGCGTTTGGAGCCAACTCAGGAAACTGAAACATTTAAAAAATTCACGAAATATGATGGATATCCTGTCGGGGAGATCCCATCTTC
>NW_013750119.1:0-1276 GCF_000517525.1 Limulus polyphemus
GGCTTGAAGATGGTATTCTTCTCCAGAGATGGGAAACTGCAGATGGGAAAGTGACGACCTGGTAAACGGTTATACCAAGGAAGTTACGGGAAGTTATGTTGCATCAATCCCATGATACTGTAACAGGAGGACATCTCGGAGTTAAGAAAACATTGAGTCACCTACGACAGAGGTTTTACTGGATAGGTATGAGACAAGATGTGGAAGAATGGTGCAGAACATGCAGTACATGTTGTGCTAAAAGGGGACCCAAGCATAAGGGACGTGCTCCAATGAAGTTATATCAAGTTGGTGCACCAATGGAAAGAGTAGCCGTCGACATTGTGGTCCTCTGCCCCAAACTCGTGCTGGAAACAAGTACATTTGTGTGGTGATGGATTATTTCACCAAGTGGCCTGAGGCATATGCAATACCAAATCAGGAAGTTACAACTGTAGCTTCGGCTATTAGTGACTTCTTTCTCAGATTTGGTATGCCATATGAACTGCATTCAGATCAACTTATGATAAGAGATCTACTGAAGTCAGCTTTGTACCAGGAGACAAGGTATGGTTGTATAATCCCAGGAAGACCAAAGGGAAGTCTCCTAAGTTGTCTTCTCCATGGAAAGGCCCATATGACATAGTGGATCGTCTCTCAGACGTGACTTTCCGGGTAAAATGTGGTCGGCGAGGTAAGCCAAAAGTGGTGCATGCTAACAGGCTTTGGGGTTATCACGGTCCAGGACATTTCAGTTTGGAAGAAGTGGACAACAGAACAAATGACGCTGCTAAAGACGTGCCACCTGAAGAAGCCACCGTCGAAGAAGAAACTCTACTCAGTTTTGAGAAGGTAAACGGTGAAGCTCTTGGTGAAGTTACTACCACTAATGTGACTGTTACCGATGATGGGACATTTACTGATGAAGCGGATGAACCCCACATGAAGCAGAAGCCAATGAGACGGAGACCAGTACGGAAGAGGATACGTCCTGTAAAATTAAGAGACTTTGTTGAATTGTAATTTTGTGTTTGTAATTATATACATTTAATTAAGTTATTGTTAATTGTTATTGGTTTATTGTATGTGGTTATTGTTCGGGACGAACAGTACTAAGGAAGGGGCAGTGTTGCGTCAGCGAAGTCACATGACTAGTTTCTAGAACTATCCTGTACCTTGGCGAATGCTCTAGCAATTACTAGATATAGGGTAGATTGGTATATAAAAAAGGGTGACAACGTGACGGGACAATAATGTGTGTGTAGACAGTGAGTATTTGATCTGCAGTCAGAGAGAG
>NW_013750120.1:0-2441 GCF_000517525.1 Limulus polyphemus
TGAAGAGAACATTATGTGGGCAGAACACATTCCTGCCAAAAGAGGCGATCAACAGCAAGGTTCATAGTGCCCAGCACATGACAGGCAGCAAGATTAACCCATTAAAAACTGAAGTGGTCCATGGATTGAAAGCAAAGAGTCATGGACTGGGTACTCCCATGATAGCTTATAAAGGAAATAACAGTAGAGTTGCCTGAATGGATCGTATGTAAGTGATCCAATTGGAAGGACAAGAAATGAGAGCATGTTGATGGACTGCCAGAAGTTCTGGGGTGTTGATATAAATAGAGTACTCATCCTAGGTTTCGATGTCTAAAGTTCAATTGTCATTCAGAAGTACTCCCCAACCAGAGAGGGAAGCAACGGTGAATCATTAATAATAGTACTAAACAAAGTTAGGGTTAACTCTCTTAGCAAAGATTAGTTAAATATTTTATTTATTGTTTTTTATATTTATTTTTTAGTTAATATAATAAAAGTAACTAAAATCTAAAAATATGGATCTTTTTAAATTATTTAAGACTAGATTAGGTAAACTAAGTAATAATAATAATATAATTAAAATGGTTCACGAGGAATGCACACGAGCAGCTCATGGGTAATGTAATTCAATAGTGTAATGCGACCTGCATGTTCTCAGAGTGATTTACAATTTTTTGTTGTAGAAAGTTAGGAACTAAGAGCTATATAGGATAAACGAATGTAGTTTCATGTTACAATTTGAAGTCATTCTAGAAGGAAAAAAGGGTTAATTCAGATTTATTTCGATTTTTTGGTGGTTACGAGGTCAGTCAAATTGACCGATCCTGTTTTGAGATAGGGTAAAGAAAATAACAGATAAACTATAAAGTTTTACTGAAAAAACTTTGAAATACATTTAGGAGGTGTTAGGGATTACACAAAGGAATTATGAGATTTTTGAGATGAAGAAAGGTATTTTTAATTTTAACATGAAAATTACTTTGCACAAGGACGTTTCAAAACAAATACTCAATGCATTCATGGACAAATCTTTATTCTATTTTATTAAAAAGTCATATTTCTTAGTGAAGTATTGTTTAAAGTCTTTATAGATTTAATACTTATGGCTCTCAATATAGTAAGAATATCTTCACGAAATATGGAAGCTTTTCAATTAATATTACAAATCTTTCACAGACAAATGTACTAATTGAAAAGCTTCCATATTTCGTGAGGATATTCTTACTATATTGACAGCTATAAGTATTAAATCTATAAAGACTTTAAACGAGTACAAAAAGGTAATTTGGTCACTCAAATTGACCTAGCCCATATTGACAGTGTTAATGAGAGTCTGTTTAATTCTTCTGTATTAAGGGTTTATATCATATGTTGTTTTTTAATTCAGTGTTAAAAAAATTTCCATGAATTCTGTGTTAAAGAGCATTCTGATGAGAATATTATGCACTTTTAATCATTATTAAAAAGATTGCATTGTATTGTAATGTATATTATGTCCTGACAATGGAGTTTTTATTTTGTAGTATGTTAAACTGGATATTACTTATGTTAATGGGCTTTTCTTTATGTATTGTATATCACTTTAAAGAGTTTTAATTTTGTTTCATCATTAAAGAGTATTTTGATGAAATTAGTATTGATTTTTATTTCTTTGTTCGAGTTGTATTGTCTGTATTTACATGGATGATAGAAGGTTACCATACTCAATCACATGTAAAGATATTGTTGATTATAAAATCTAAAGATGTAGGTCAGGCGATACCTTATGGTTACAACTTATTTTCTATTAAGAATTACTAGTCATGTGAGCACCACATACGTTTGCTCAGTAAACCCTCATTAGTAGATCTTCAGTGAACATGGTAGGAAATACATTCCCACGTAGTCTCCTCAAAACATTCACACAAATGGGAAGTTCTCTTGGGAAATGCTTTAAAGCTTTCAAGTTGGTCCTGTGGAAAACTGATCCATGGTACAACTTATTGATAACTGTATCACAGTGTCTATCTCTGAGCCAATACACTTCACGCTTTTAGATCCTTGAAACCTTTAACGGAATGGTTCAGGTTCTCCTTTGCTGTTTCCTTGAAAATTAATTGGCTTATGTACATAATATCACCATAAGCTCTGAATGCCAACTTCTCAACCAAAATCCATCTCAAATGTTCCAGGAAGTCCTTCATCATCTTATTGGGGTCCAGAATTATGCACATACTGATGACTGTGACATTATCAGGCTCATTCTTCAATGCAATGATGCCATCATATTTACACAGTGTGTCATAACATCCCATTTTGACTTCTGCTACTAGATGTATTTTTAAGTTTTGTTAGTATCTCTTGTTGGCCAGGAAGGCTCTTCACTTCCTCCAAAATCTGTTGGATCACAGCAAGGTGTCTCTTGCTCTTCCCAAAAGCACTACAATGAAACATATCAGACTTTGTTCAGTACACATCTC
>NW_013750121.1:0-1274 GCF_000517525.1 Limulus polyphemus
GGGGAATGGTATGTCGTTAACAAATATGTTATACAACTTGGGGCTAAATACGGATCAAGGATACAGAAATGAGATTATATACTCATTGTTATCCACTACTTTTCAAGAATTAGACAAAGACTTATCCACTGGATATATCGGCATTGTCTGTGGCTGATGCATTTATGGAGTATTGTGTAACTCAGTTAAGAGAATTGTAAGAGATCAACACAAATCAGGGATCTAACTTGAATAGGCAACTGTTCTCAGAGATGTGTAAAGTGTTTGGTGTGGTGAAGATGCACACTTTCCCTTATATCCAGTTTGATGTTTTAGTTGGATAGGTAATACAGACTGTACTAAATTACGTGTACCCATGCTGCATTCATGAATCTGAGCTGGTCATATATCAACTTACTGCACAACAAAGAGTGGCCATGCTTGACCTGGGTCCTACAGTTACTTTTGTAAGAGCTCCTAAACCATTAATTGAAGCAACCACCCAGTACTGTATAGTTTGTCATTACTTTGGTATAAATAGTTTCAACTCCCACATGGTGTCCATGGTTTGAACATTAAATTAATAAGGTTTTAAAATATGGCACGCCAATCCATTAGTGTTGCCATGTTGTGACCCTCGGTAATACTATATGTCTAAATTATATGTCATTCTAAAACCTTTTTCAGATTTTTAAGTTCATCAACTATTTCAATGACACATGGTCTATATAAATAGTGATCTTTGTAGTATACATTAGTGCTGACAGTGTTTCATAACGACAAAAACTGCAAACAATTATTTCTTCATCATGTAATATCTGCATTCAAGTTCCATAAGCCTGTGAGTAGCATACGTAATTACACACTCTACTCCATCCTCCAACTGCAATTGAAATTGTGTCAGTATCCAATAATAACTCACAATCTTTTCATGGATACACCAATACTGGAGTTTCTAATAAAACACCCTACAAGGACTGAAAGCTTTCTCACATTCCTCACTTCTTCTAAGGTGGATCTTAACTTTAGTGAAAGCCGATAACGTGTTGTGACCTTTGAGATGTTGACCATCAGCCACTGATAGTAAGACAGACAGTAAGATAGAAAATTGAAGACTTCTCACTTGGTCATAGGTTAATGCCAGTATCATACCACTGACATTTTAACTGGACTCGTGGAGATTACATTTTTACTCAAGATATGAATAAAAATTTAACTTCTGTGAAAATGAACACACATTTTGTTAGTTTCAAACATGCCTTTTTTTCATTCCATGTGTTACGTCTCCGTTTGTT
>NW_013750122.1:0-1539 GCF_000517525.1 Limulus polyphemus
CTAACTAGAGTTAAACCTAAGTGTTCATGGAGGAGTTGTACCAAGTAAGGCTAAAGATGAGTATGTTGGTTATAAATTCTGTAACTAGAGTTACACCTAGGTGTACATGGAGTACTTGTACCATGTAAGGCTAAAGATAAGTAAGGTGGTTATAAATTCGGAAACTAGAGTTACACCTAGGTATTCGTGGAGTTGTTGTACCAAGTAAGGCTAACGATGAGTATGGTGGTTATAAATTCGGAAACTAGAGTTACACCTAAGTGTTCATAGAGTACTTGTACGAATTAAAGCTAAAGATGAGTATGGTGGTGTTAAATTCTCTAACTATAGTTACACCTAAGTGTTCATGGATGACTTGTACCAAGTAAGGCTAAAGATGAGTATGGTGGTTATAAATTATGTAACTATAGTTACACCTAAGTGTTTATGGAGTAGTTGTACCAAGTAAGACTAAAGATGAGTATGGTGGTTATAAATTGTGTAACTAGAGTTACACCTAGGATTTCATGGAGAAGTTGTACCAAGTAAGGCTAAAGATGATTATGGTGGTTATAAATTCGGTAACTAGAGTTACACCTAGGTGTTTGTAGAGCTGTTGTACCAAATAACGCTACAGATGAGTATGGTGGTTACAAATTCGGTAACTAGAGTTAAATCTAGGTGTTCATGGAGTAGTTGTGCCATGTAAGGCTAAAGATGAGTATGGTGGTTATATATTCTGTAATTAGAGTTACACCTAGGTGTTTATGGAGTAGTTGTACCAAGTAAGGCTAAAGATGAGTATAGTGGTTATAAATTCTGTAACTAGAGTTACACATAGGTGTTCGTGGAGTTGTTGAACCAAATAACGCTAAAGATGAGTATGGGGTTATAAATTCGGTAACTAGAGTTACCCGTAGGTGTTCGTGGAGTTGTTGTACCAAATAACGCTTAAGATGAGTATGGGGTTTCACATTAAGTAACTAGAGTTACACCTAGGTGTTCAAAGAGTAGTTGTACCAAGTAAGGCTAAAGATGAGTATGATGGTTATAAATTCGGTAACTATAGTTACACCTAAGTGTTTATGGAGTAGTTGTACCAAGTAAGGCTAAAGATGAATATGGTGGTTATAAATTCGGTAAGTATAGTTACACCTACGTGTTGATGGAGTAGTTGTAACAAGTAATGCTAAAGTTGAGTATGGTGGTTATAAATTCGGTAAGTATAGTTACACCTACGTGATGATGGAGTAGTTGTACCAAGTAAAGCTAAAGATGAGTATGGTGGTTATAAATTCGGTAACTATTGTTACACCTAAGTGTTCATGGAGTAGTTGTACCAAGTAAGGCTAAAGATGAAATTGGTGGTTATAAATTCGGTAACTATAGTTACACCTAGGTGTTCATGGAGTTGTTGTACCAAGTAAGGCTAAAGATGAGTATGGTGGTTATAAATTCGGAAACTAGAGTTACACTTAAGTGTTCATAGAGTATTTTTACGAATTAAAGCTAAAGATGAGTATGGTGGTTATAAATTCTCTAACTATAG
The DNA here is from genome assembly GCF_000517525.1 of Limulus polyphemus. Lineage (NCBI taxonomy): Eukaryota > Metazoa > Arthropoda > Merostomata > Xiphosura > Limulidae > Limulus > Limulus polyphemus. The sequence continues at coordinate 1,529 of NW_013750122.1, forward strand.
TTACACCTAAA
>NW_013750123.1:0-1273 GCF_000517525.1 Limulus polyphemus
TTTGCTTCACTATTAAATAATCTCATTTACATTGTCAACTTGGTGTTAAAAATTATAATAAAATGATAACATTTACGATATTAAAATAATTTGTTTGTTTACAGCAAGGAATAAAATACACAATGAGCTATTTGTGGTGTACCTACTACAATATCAACCCCTTTACGTTTTTTGGTGTTACAAGTCGTCAGAGTTACCGTTAAGCTACCTGAGGCAATGAAATAAATGATAACATAAATAATATTCAAATGAAATAAAATATATACATATAATAAATAAGCAACTAATTGATAGCTAGCCTTCTGCCTCCCTAAGATCAGTGGTTCAGAATCAGGGATAGTATTACACAACCTGCTCTTGACACTGACAAAGTGCTGGTACGGAACTCCATTAGTGGAAAAATGAAGTACTGTGCCGAGGCCGCTGCCAAACTCATCAATTGTATATAACAGAAGTAAATTTGTTTGTATTTAAGCACAAAACTTCACAAAGGGCTATCTGTGCTCTGCCCACCACGGGTATCGAAACCCGGATTCTAGCGGTATAAGTCCGTAGACATACCGCTGTGCCACTGGGAGGCATGACTCTGTAATAAATCTGTTATTATATATAAGCATAACGTCTTGGAAAATTTTATCCCAAAAGGATCAATAACGATGTCTCGTTTAGTTAAATTTCACACCATTCTCTGGAACTTAGGGCTTTATATTTCTGAAATTGCCCATTAAGGTGATTTTAGCTATTATTATTGTTTTTCTTAATTTCATTTTTGATTCGTATTACCTGATATAATCAATTTCTTCCCGGTTTACTTATAACATTTAACTGCTGTTGTTTCTTTTAATAGGTCTCAATATTTTACTGTTTAATTCGCTATTTTTGTGTTTATTCATTTGTTTCTTTTTGAATTTCGCACAGAGCCAGTCGAAGATTATTTGCGCTAGCTGTCCTTAATTTTGATGTGAAAGACTGGAGGGCACCTATACTGAGAGCTAGTCAACACCGCCCACCTCCAACTCTTGGGATACCCTTCACCAAAAAAATAATGAAATTGACCGTCACGTTATAACACCCCCGAGTAAGGACAAAAATGTTCGATGAGGTTTCCTTACAAAATTCTTTAATGATTGTCTTTTGTTTTGTAATTATTATATTAAAAATTTGATATGCTCGACTTCTCAGATGTTTACGTACTTTTCAGAAAACTGTATTCAAGACTCATTTTCTTTTGCTACAACCATACAGAACCTTAGCCTTAACCCTAAGCAATCGT
>NW_013750124.1:0-1273 GCF_000517525.1 Limulus polyphemus
GAACTTGGGTCACATTTTGTTATGCTTAAAATGTTGACCAGCACCATAGATTTATCTAGTCCTATCGCGATGTGAGAGTATTATTGATCGTTCTAGAACCCACGAGAAAAACACCGCTAGTATATAAACGATTAACAGGCCGCATGACGTGTCATTCCTGGATAGTGTTTGTTTGTGCGTGCACTTTGAATTATTATTTTTCTTTTCAATATTATTTATTCGCTGCTTTGGCAACGTGAGATTGTGTAAACGACCAAAACATATTATGTTATATTTCTGGTAAATTTCTTTTAAAGAAACAAAGGCAAAACATTACAGAATTCGTCAAAAAAGCGTATTAAGCATATTTTGGAATAAAACTTGGGGACCAAAACAAATCGTGGGCTCCGCAAAAATGTTTGCACCGTTTGTGTCGAAGAGTTGAGACAATGAACTAAAGGCAAGAAAAATTATTTGCCTTTTGGAATTCCACTGGTTTGGCGTGAGCCTAGAAACCACGGAGATTACTGCTATTTTTGATCATGTAACGTGCAAGGCTACAACACTCGAAATAAATAAGAAATTTCTTATCAGAACCTTCAATCTGCTATAAGACCTGTTGCTCATGGACGTAATGGACATGTACTTACTCCACTGGAGACGCTTGATATAGTTTTATCTGAATCTGAAGTCAATAGAAATGATGATAGGGAATATTTTCATCCTGAAACGTCTGGTGAACCACAACTTTTCACACGAAGTGAACTTAATGATTTGGTGAGAAATTTTGGGGTCCAGACTTCGGGCAAAGAACTTACTTTCTACAGGGACATCATTTTACTAGTACAGAAATCGCGAAAAAGAGTTTATACCATACTTTTTGCAAGAAGGTTCACTGGTTTATTGCAACAGTATTGCTGAATTAATACCAGTGCTAGAAGCTGCAGCCTATAAACCAAGTGAGTAGCGATTGTTCATTGATTTCTCCAAAAGAAGTCTAAAAGGTGTTCTCCTTCACAATGGTAAAGTATATGCATTTGTTCCTATTGCTCATTCGGTTCACTTGAAGGAAATGTACGAAAATTTCGAACTTCTTCTTAATAAGGTCAAACACAGAGAACATGGTTAGCTACTTTGTGGAGACTTAAAAGTCCTTTGTATGTTGTTGGGTCAACAATCTGGTTATACAATGTTTCCATGTTTTTTGTGTGAATGGGACAGTAAAGCACGAAATCAGCACTGGATAAAGAAGCATTGGCCATGCAGAGTCAGACTAATACCAGGATCGAAAAAC
>NW_013750125.1:0-1416 GCF_000517525.1 Limulus polyphemus
CTAGCTTTTTTCTCATTGACAACTGTTATTTTACCATATTTTTATTAGTTTTTTATATTAATATAAAAACTTATATAATTTTTATAGACTGTGGGACAATTGCTTCCCCCCTCCTCCTTCCTATGCTACTGCCTAATTCTTTTAAGACCCTCAGAATTCCTACCCACCCCACCATTAGGCAATTCCCATTACTTGAAAGGGTAATAATTGTTTCAAACTTCTCTGTGTGTGCTAGAAATACTTACAAAATATTACTTAAGGATCGTTTGCTTGTTGAATGTCGAACAAAGCTACTCAAGGGCTATCAGCACTAGTCATCCCTAATTTAGAAGTGTTAGACTAGAGGGAAAGCAGCTAGTTAACACCACCCACTGTCAATTCTTGGGATACTCTTTTTACCAATGAAAAGTGGGATTGACCTCACATTATAACACCCCACAGCTGAAAAGGCGGGCATTTTTAGTTACAGGATTTAACAAAAGAAATCATCCAGCAAGTCTTTAAAAATAGTCATGTCTGAAACAAAGCCTTTAAACATATGTGGCAAATCCAAAGGTCAGGTAACAAAGTTGGGCACGTCCTGTACGACTAGAAATAGGTGGTGTTTTTCTAGCAAAACTACTTCAGCTATCCCCTGTAACAAACACACAGAGTTGGCTACATGAAATAATAACTTACGTTAAATCTTCTGTAAAAGCCGAATAGAAAAAACCCAAGTTTCTCGAAAGACGAAAGTTCTATGAAAAGAATAATACATCGTAGTGAAGAGGCATCAATATGACGAAGAAAGTAATCATGAAAAGCGGTGTAACTAAGCTAATAACGTAATGTTATACTGTATGTATAACTGTTATATATTAGATATGACTTATATATAATAATAACGACTTAAAAGAGGTTCAAACTAATGGGAGTCAATACCGTAAGCAATATCCCAAGAAATTAAAGTGTAGATGTGAACGTTTTTAAAAGGTCCTAACAGATACTCTGAAAAACTTTAAAACCTTATAATATGTACCAAAAATACTGTTGAATTTCCCAAAGAATTGGATGAGTTTCGTACTTAATTAGCGCAATGATAAACCTCGATTATGTACGATGCAAATTAATTTACGAATTATATAAACAAAATCTTATAATTATCAAAATCTATTGTACATAATAAGCTGAGAATAATACACATTGTAACATATTGTTACGTCTCCGTTTGTTAATTGATTTTCCGTAACTTCGTTCCGACGAAACTTTAGCGACACAAGTCCTTACTTAATAAGAACTGGTTTATTCTTTCTGAATATAACTTTACTGATACACTTATTTTCAACAGTCGCTCTTTTACAAACGTTTTAACAACGAACGTTAACTTCAACAATACTTCCTGACTGCAGTTCAATTACTCACTACCTACACACATTA
>NW_013750126.1:0-1276 GCF_000517525.1 Limulus polyphemus
CAAACACATTACACAATTGGTTGTACGTGTAACAAAACTAGACACGTTCCACAATTGGTTGTACGTGTAACAAACTAGACACGTTCCACAATTGGTTGTACGTATAATGAAACCAAACACGTTCCACAATTGGTTGTACGTGTAACAAACTAGACACGTTCCACAATTGGTTGTACGTGTAATGAAACCAAACACATTACACAATTGGTTGTACGTGTAACAAAACTAGACACGTTCCACAATTGGTTGTACATGTAACAAGCTAGACACGTTCCACAATTGGTTGTACGTGTAATGAAACCAAACACATTACACAATTGGTTGTACGTGTAACAAAACTAGACACGTTTCACAATTGGTTGTACATGTAACAAAACTAGACACGTTCCACAATTGGTTGTACGTATAACAAAACTAGACACGTTGCACAATTGGTTGTACGTGTAACGAGACAAGACACATTCCAGATTGGTTGCACGCGTAATGAGTGAGCTTACACTACATTTGAAGGGGAAATGTGATATTTTTTGTAAGGATAGCTTATGTAAACGTGATGTATTTCACTGGTTATTTGATTTTAATGTCTTTCACAAGTATGTAGTTCTACTGAATATTTCCTTAACATTTGTTTCAACTCAATTACAGTTAGAACTGGAACACAATTTAGCATAGAATGTGAGTTGATGATCGGAGACAAAAAAAAATGCCACTTGCTGCTTTGTGTCGTATGGAAACAATTAAGTCCCGTGGTTAGAAAGTCAAAGTCCAGTGTAGGAACCAATGCTTACAATTTTGTCCCTCGCTTCCCGTTTGCATCCTAACTATGTTGTCGTAACAGCCAGAAAATGAAGACTCATATGCACGTGAGTCATTTGAAAGCCAAACGGCAGAAAGCAGAACTACACGGTGGTCAAGTGTGTAACCAAAACATGACCCGTTGGACTGGGATGTACACGGGTGGTACAGGGATATGTTAGAACCTAGACAAAAACCTGTTGGACTGGGATGTACACAGGTGGTACAGGGATATATTAGAACTTAGACAAAACCTGTTGGACTGGGATGTACACGGGTGGTACAGGGATATATTAGAACCTAGACAAAAACCTGTTGGACTGGAATGTACACAGGTGGTACAGGGATATATTAAAACCTAGACAAAACCTGTTGAACTGGGATGTACGCAGGTGGTACAGGGATATATATATCAAAACCTGTTGGACTGGGATGTACACAGGTGGTACAGGGATATGTTAGAACCTAGACAAAACCTGTT
>NW_013750127.1:0-1276 GCF_000517525.1 Limulus polyphemus
GTCTGGTGTTGGCCAATCACACAAGTGGTGTTTCTTGGGATGGAGTTTGAGGTTTGCTGCTTTCAAACGCTTGAATACTTTCTCTTGCTGGGACATTTCCTCATCAAACGTTGTTGCAAACACAATGACATCATCCAGGTACACTAGGGCTATCCTCCATTCTAGGCCTTCCAGTGCTCTTTCCACCAGCCTCTCAAGTGTTGCTGAAGCATTGCTAAGCCCGAATGGTATCACACAGTATTGCCTGAGACCTTGGCCATAACTAAATGCTGTCTTAGGTTTATCTGCTTCAGCCATTTTGACTTGATGGAAACCCGACTTTAATTCCAGAGTTGAAAACCACCTGGCTCCACTTAGGGCATGAAGAGTATCATCAATTCTTGGCAGTGGGTGTGAGTCCTTTTCGGTTATACTTTTAAGAGCCCTGAAGTCCACACTGGACTAACACGACGGAAGATGACCAGGGACTATTTGATTTCTCGACTATCCCTTCTTTAATTAGGCCATCCATAACTTCTCCATCTCTTGTTGCTTTGCCGGAGCTATTCTCCTCAGAGGGATCTTTATTGGACAGTGATTGCCTATGTTTATTCTATGCTCCATAAGGTCTGTGCAGCCAAGGTCATGATCTCTTTTTGAAAAGACGTCTGCATAATTCGCCAAAAGTTCCCTAGCCTGAAGAGCCTGTGAAGATGACAAATGGGCTATGCTCTTCTTATAGAGGACAGTTAAATGTTCTGGGAGAGGATGTCCTTTCTTTATGGTCGTATTTCTTGCCTTAACATTGACTAGCTCTACCTCCCTGCACACACCCAACAATGTTCCTTCCTTAAGTGTCTGCTCACACTAAGAGATATTAGCCACTGTTATGGGTACTACTTGATGACCTGCCACAAGGAATCTTCCAATCTTCACATCCACTGGCCTGGATGGGTCTTCCACTGCTTCCACAAGCATCGTGCTTCCTTGGGGATGTTCTTTTATTCTAGGCCCGGCATGGCCAGGTGGATAAGGCGCTCGACTCACAATCTGAGGGTTGCGGGTTCGAATCCGCATCCCACCAAACATGCTCGCCCTTTCAGCCGTGTGGGCATTATAATGTGACGGTCAATCCCACTATTCGTTGGTAAAAGAGTAGCCCAAGAGTTGGCGGTGGGTGGTGATGACTAGCTGCCTTCCCTCTAGCCTTACACTGCTAAATTAGGGACGGCTAGCGCAGATAGCCCTCGTGTAGCTTTGCGCGAAATTCCAAAACAAACAAACAAACAAGAACTTT
>NW_013750128.1:0-1493 GCF_000517525.1 Limulus polyphemus
TCTAGTTTTACACCGCTAAATTAGGGACGGCTAGCGCAGATAGCCCTCGTGTAGCTTTGCGCGAAATTCAAAAACAAACGAATAATCACTACGAGCAATCGAACCCTGTATTTTAACGCTAGAAGTTCGTAAAGTTATCGCTAACCTACCACGGGACAAAATCTCTAATGGTTTGTTTCTAATTAAGCACAAGCAACACAATGGACTATCTGATCACCACGGGTATCGAAACTTGGTTTGTAGTTTATAAATCCACAGACTTACCGCTTATCCACTAGGGGGCAACTCGGCAACTCTAATAGAAATAATGATGCAGACTCGGGTTCCAATCAAAAGCTTTTTTTTTATATATATACACACACACATCCAAAGACCAAAATGAGGGAAAAATCAAGAAAATTAAACCATTTACAGAAGTTGTAAATCTCTAATTATAAGATGAAAACCACTTATAAGGTGTTTATGAATTTAAAACTTCGCACAAAAAAGAAAATTCAGATACCGTGAACGTAGCTCATGTTGGTCACGATTTCACCTAAATTATTACCTGACTTGTTAAAATGTCAATCGTCGACCTCTCTTTCTTGACGTCAGGGGTCACTGTAGTGACCCGAACTTAAGTTAAGTTAGGCACGTACACACGTTAGAGTTCTCTACACTTTCCGTTACACAAATTTTCTTCCTGTAAAAAAATTCTAAATTATCAGATATCCATGGAAGAATACATACAGTTACGTCTCTAAACTGTTATTGTTTCTCCACGCCATACATATGCGTGGAGATTGGTTAATAGGTGATATAAATGTTGAAAACAACAGTCAGGTTCTTTCTATGCCTGGCTTCAGAAGGTAATTTATTCAACATGCTGCAGTGCCATCTATTGTAACACAAACCAAACACTATCAATACAAAATAAATGTAAGCAATTCAGCACATTGAATTTTTTCAAGATGAAAAACATTAAAGTTATTCCATTATTAACCCTTTTCTATTGTTGTCATACGAGGCACAGTATGTTAAATTACAAACTCCTGTAAAGGGTATGTGAGTTGTGTAAATGTTTTGCTTTATAGTAGTGATTTGTAAATATGTTTTTACCGTAATACTACTTCGTGTTGTTAAGTAACTGGTATTGTTGGGGCAAGGGTAAGTTACTTCGATTTCTTGAATGGCGTGTCATTACATGAGTGTAAATAAATTACGAGGATGTACTTGGGGTTCTTCAAATATATCAGACTAGATAGAATATATCATGTTTCATGATGAAATGATGCATGAACGCATATTTTTCTTCTTCTGCTAAACCTAGTCCAGTTATGAAACACTTGAGTTTGTAACGTCTATTTCTTATTAAAGACTCCTACTATATAAATATTGGAATCCAAAGTATTATTTATATGCAATTTATAAATAATGCAACAAAACTCGATTTATCGGATTATTTGTTTATAAATCTAGTTTCCTTGTTAGGGGTCGTATGATAATTTAAATCT
>NW_013750129.1:0-1275 GCF_000517525.1 Limulus polyphemus
ATGTAGTTTAAGAAACATAAAACCTGTCACTTTTGATAAATTTAGTTTTTTTTGCATTATGATCTTTTAATATCTTGAAAAATTCAATAAGGAAATGGTATTTATAAGGAATGATTACAATATTTATATTTGTTCCAGATTTGAACTTATTAGTTTTTATGTTTTAGTACATTATTTTAAAATCTCTAAAAACTTTTTATCATCTATCAAATTTTGTCTATTTTTAATTTTTTTTAATAATCACGTACTTTCCTTATGGTGTCAACTAATATACAAGACCTGAAAATAATATTTCTAAGTAAACCTAAACAATAAACAAGTATTTATTTATTTTTAACTAGGACTTCATGTTTATGTATGTACATAAAAACATTTTAATTTTGTTTCATAAATGTATTTTTATTTCAAGTTTGTTTTATTGCAGCTGTACTTTTGTTTATTGTGCCAAAAAACTGTGAGGTTAGCAGCATGAACTTCATACATTTGTCATAAACTATCATGCCTGTTGGTGGTCACTCTCGTTCAGTCCAGCACAGGTGCATTTAAAATTACTGTAGATATGATAGTAAGAAAGCTTTTCAGTACTTGAATATCATTTCTTTGAACTTTCAAACAAGTTTATTTCAACACGTGTCCTCCTATGTTGTTTCACTATACAGACAAAACTAATTGCCACTACTAGCAAATGTATGTAATAGTTTACAGAAGAGGTGGTTTAAATAACACTGCCTGACCCTAGTTACATGATACATCCTATTACAAGAGATTACCAAATGATACAGGCACCATAAATTACTTTACAGCATTTAGTCCTTTACAGATTAGTACTGGTCACATTCCTCTCATTATAGGCAAGTTTATGCTGGAATTCGAAATTTAAGCTCTTCAGTGTATTAAGACCCCAACTATGAGAATATCATAGCTTCCCCTGTATTATTGAGACAAATGTGTTTAGTCTGTTTCACAACCAACATATGGGTTTTATTGTTGCCACTTATTTTGCAAAATATCAGAATAAACTTTTTATATATCAGTTAGACTGTTTTAATTATAATATAAAGCAATAACAACAGAATGTGGGTCTTACTACAATGTAAAGAAATTCTTTGATACTGTTTAAGCATAGTATTCTTGATGAAAATTTGTAGAATGGACCGCAACTTCTTGTTGTAGAGACACAAGTGTAGAGGATGACGTTCTGCCTTCTGTCTTTAGGTCAGTGTGTGTGTGTGTGTGTGTAGTATTCTGGTGGATTGTGGAAAGCATATTATGAAT
>NW_013750130.1:0-1378 GCF_000517525.1 Limulus polyphemus
GTTTAAATCTAGTGCTTAAATCAGATTAACTGGGAGCAGACGTGGCTTGGTTTGTTTAAATCTAGTGCTTAAATCAGATTAACTGGGAGCAGACGTGGCTTGATTTGTTTAAATCTAGTGCTTAAACCAGATTTACTGGAAGCAGACGTGGCTTGGTTTGTTTAAATCTAGTGCGTAAATCAGATTAACTGGGAGCAGATCGTGGCTCGGTTTGTGAATTTGACGATTCGTCTCGCGACCCGTTGTTACACACAAGGGGAGGGGCGCTAATTTTAGACTAATTAGGTCATATGATAATACCTCTATTATATAAATAAATAAATCTATAATAAGTGGTAGCAAACACATCATATTTATTTCTAGCTTTCCTATAAACACCAATGCTTACTATCGCAGTAAATATGGTAATTATTGTTTATAAGTGTTAAAAAAAAACCTTTGAAGTTGGCTGCTACGGTGAAAAAGGCGGGAAAGTCGTGGCCTACGTGACATTTATCAGTAACCAGTACTGACTGCTGATCTCTAAGACCGGGAGCGGGGGCGATAATCAGAGAGGGGTGTTAACTAGGGGTAATACGGTATATATATATATACACACACACACACAAATACATATATATAAACTAATTTTAAGTTCCCAGTTCAAACCTAATAAAGACAAGCCTATTTGCTTGTAATTGTTACACCAAGACTTTAATTTTCTTAGTCAATGTATATAAAAAATGGCATTGAACAGAAATTATAGCAAAACTTACTTGAAATAGCTGAAAATAAACAAAGTCACCATCAGGGCCAAGAGGGATATAACAGAACCGATAAAAAGTATATGTCCTACAGCAGTTGGGTTCTTCGTGGTTCCCTGTTTAAGAACATATAAACATGATTTTGTCCAAACAAAAGTTCTATTTGTTTATTAATAAAATCGTTTCTGAGTTAAGTAAAGAAGAGTGGATAATATATCTACTATACCCAATACCGACGAGGCTTTACGGTCGATACTAGGATTATTCAATCCGGCTGGGATGCGACATACATTTTAGTAGTTGAGACGATATTCATATTAGCAAATCGCTTGACATCGGCTGTTTTGGTGTGAACTGGATAAGTTGGTAAGTTTTATTTACATTGCAATATATGTGAATTAGATTAGAGCACTACTCAGCACTATATTTACAGTGCTTACATTTTAGAACCGTTGTCACTAAGTTAGTTCCACTCAAATTCTATAAACCGTTGATAGTTTAAAAACCATGAAAATTTAGTTCAGTGCATTTCAATTTTGTGGTTGAATTTTAGTTGAAACGCTATTTGTGTCAGTATTCTACAAGTGGTGAAGCCCCCCCCCCCCAGTGGCACAGCGGTGTGTTTGCGGACTTAC
>NW_013750131.1:0-4365 GCF_000517525.1 Limulus polyphemus
CTTAAGCTAATAGTATATTTTATAAATTACAACCCGTTTATTGGACAGAGTAAAACAATAAGTCACGTATAAGCAAATTTAATTAGTCTTAAGCTAATAGTATATTTTTATAAAATTACAACCCGTTTATTGGACAGAGTAAAACAATAAGTCACGTATAAGCAAATTTAATTAGTCTTAAGCTAATAGTATATTTTTATAAAATTACAACCCGTTTATTGGACAGAGTAAACTTCCCATGAATGTATTTTTCCAAGTAACAAGTGTTCTACTCACATTTATCACGTGCCTAATGCCTCTTCATGTGAAGAGAAAGATGATCGGAGCGTGAAAATGACCTTTGACATAGCTGGCACTTAAATGGTTTTTGACCCGTATGTTTGCGGTAGTGACGGGTCAACTCGTCTGACCTCGCAAACTTCCACGTGCAGCCTTCCCAAGTGCAGGTGTAGGGCTTCTCACCTGTAAAACAGGTAGTTTTATCCTACAGGTATCTGCAGTCAGTATATATAAAAGCTTAAGCAAAACACGATAATTTATACCTAGATCTCTATAGTTTGTCTCTTACCTCTCGTAGTTAGGAGAAGAATGAAAACAACAAGAAACTCAATTTTTTATTAAGTTACTGAAAGACAATGAAACATATTTAACCACAGAAGCTACAAAAAATGTAGCACATTTTCAGGAGTTTACTAATGATAATAACGTATTTTGAGGTAAGTAATCCAAATAAATACGTGACATACTCTCGTCCCAGAGTACACAGAAGGCATTTCCGTTTTGCGAGCATGTGGGGTTGAAGACGTCGCCTACTTGAAGTGGATGTCGCAGATAACATTCTCACCTTTCACAACGACTTACTAGTGTCACTATAAGATAAAGATCACCAGAACCAGTTCAAGAAACTGAGAAAACGTTAAAATAAACTTCATTACAATGTATGGCAGGTGCAACATGAACACGTGACGTACTTACTTAGCCAAGGAGACGTTCATGCATTCAGTGTACCTCAATCATAAATACCCTCCAGCACTGAATGCATGAACGTCTACCTCAATCATAAATACCCTCCAATTAGAACGGCGACTTATTTTCTCGTTGATGCGAAGTTTCACTACAAAGTCTATAAACGGTTGTTTAACCTTAATATCACCGACTGGTTTTCATATCATACACTACCTGTGTGGTCCACATTCAGTAAATTTATGCTACAAAACTCATCGTAACGAGCTGACAAAAAACTGCGTGAAACCAAACATTTTCTGTGCAAACTAAATAGAAGACCCAAACAATAATTAATAAATAGGATTAGATGTATTACTATTGGGGGAGGGGGTTCAGTATACTCTAAACGTGTACCTCTCGCGTTATCTATAGCCCTGTAACCAGCAAAGTCAGGATCCCACAGACATTAACAGTTTAGAAAATGTGTTTAAAACGCTGATAGCGTTCACTTGGTAATTTGTTTGTGAAAAGTTGGGTGAATACCATCGCGTGCAAGAGTTGAGCCAGAAAAACTAAATTCAGCCCTCATACGGATATTGAGGTTAATAAAATGACATATTGGATTAGCTTGAGAAGTTTAAGAAAAAACCTGGTTTTATAATAAATCAGGATTTCAGAATATAGAAACATTCAGATTATACAAATGGCAGTTTCAATTATACACTCACATACGCATGACTCGAAAATCGACATCAAAACACATAATAATTTATTTTATAGTTCAGAGTAAGAAGAGAAATAACAAAGCAGAGATTCACCAGACATCACAAGCAACAATTGGTTTTCATGATGATGCTCTCATTTATTCAGCCAATCAAGTTCAACAACACTGTACATATTTTTGACAGAAATAAATTTTGCTGGACTCAGAATACTGGCAAAGCCATTTTACTCGAGCCCAGTATTTACCTTCCGAATCCTTGATGACGAGTTAAATATTGTTATTAACATCACGAAAGGCCATATTACTTTAATGTTGAGTCCTTGCATGTTACCACAAGGAGCACGAATCTTAACCTACTACAGTGGAAACAGAACAATTAATGTGTCCTCATGATTCTTTGTGGTCATGTCACCTCTCCACCTTCTCTTCCCACGACTGGATGACCCGCTTAAGTCGTGACTACCGTTAGGGTTAGATAGGGGAGGGGGTGGTGCTCTAATTAGAGCCAACTCAACGAGCTAGATGATGTCAACGAACTGATTCAGCAGCCCGTGAGAAACGAGACCGGTACTGGACTTGTGAAAGGTCACCATCTCGTGCTCCATCTATTCTTTTACGTTGAATATGTAGGTTATCCCCACCCACAGGTAGCGTTGGCTAAAAACACGCAGGAGATGAGCAAATAAAGACTGAACATTGCACGAGCATATTATACAAACACCGTCTTCCATTCTTATGTTAACAAACATCAATGAAACATTAATCAGCGTTCGTGCTACTCAAATAATCAAAGCTTACAACCATATATGTGTCTTTGTTAATAGTCGAGACGATGTGCAAATATAAGTAGACCTCAAAGATATCTCTAATATTAGGTACAAAAGTCATACAGCTCTACATACAACTAAAGCAACTTGTTAAATGGAGCTTGTAATTTCTAAGTTAAACGTTCAATAAGTATTTTTAGGCCAAACAATCAATGTAACTCTAAGGTATTTATACACACATTGATCGTTTGACCCCAACTCTAGGGTGTTTATAAATACATTGATCATTTGACCCCAGTTATAAGTTGTTTATAAACACATTGATGGTTTGACCCCAACTCTATGGTGTTTATAAATGAAGTTTTCCAAATAATATCTCTACAAGTTTCACGTCTTAACCTCCCATATACTTCAGACTAGAATGTTTGTTTTCGGTATTCTTAAAACACGATCGTCACATAGTTCGTTTCCATAGAAACAGTGTGCCGAGTGGGATGATAAAGTTATGATTTAATCACTAGCTTTTCCACGACTTTTCTCAGCCGAAATTCTGTTTATTGCCTAAACAATACACGTTAAGATGTGTGTGAGAGACAACCAGTTTTATCACAATCTATTTTGTTATTGTGTTAGTTTTCAATTCAACACTAAGACATTACTTAACGTGGGTTAAAGTTCTGTATTAGTTATGATAAGAATCGAGCCAGGAATTGAATGGCTAATGTCTAAAGTTACTGCCAAACTGTGAATCCGATGATTCATGGTTTCCGTCCGCTGCACAAACGCGCTCTACACTTTATGGCTCTAGGTGATAAATAACAGTAACGAAGAAATCCCATTATTCGATCAGACAGTAAGTTGAAAACTAGGGTGCGCAGATAGTCCTTTGTAAAGCTTTGCGCCATTATCATGAAGCAAAAATTTTAAACATGCGTGCATTTACACAGTAATGAAAATATTTATTAAATCAATTGTCCCGACTAAACCTAAAATTAACCATTTATAACAGATCATAACATCTTGATTTGATCAAAAAGCCCTTTTTATAAGAAACATTCAACAGTATATCAATGCGAAATACATCATGTGGAATATAGTAACTTTTTTTTAAAGGTGGTTTCGATCCTTAACCATTAATGAAACCAATATCTCGGTTTCTTGATATGACACACGTCAGATCCAAATTATCGATGTTGTGTGAGAGTTCCTTTCGGAAGAAATCGATGTGCTTACATAATGATATTTCTGAAGAACGAGTCGGTCATTCTTGGTAACCCTGCATTAGGTGAACAAACACGTCGTGCGCTCCGTGCATGTTTCTTCAAGTAGTTCATCTGTGGCTAAAACCCGTCACGGGTGAATAGGTCATCACGTGCCACTGAAATCATGAAGATGTTCTTACCCTGCCACAATGTCACTAAAATCATTGTACAGAAATTGTATTTTGTTCAGATTACCCCTTGGTTTGAGTTGAACGCTATATAAACATTGTTTGGTGTAGAAAACCGAAACCTCAAAGAGTAACAAGTGAACATTCATTGATCATTTGACCCCAGATATAAGTTGTTTATAAACACATTGATGGTTTGACCCCAACTCTAAGGTGTTTATAAACACATTGATCATTTGACCCCTCTAACTTGTTCATTACACCCCCCCCCACTTCCCCTCGTCACTAAGATCTACTCTATGTTTGATTAATCATCATTCATGTTGATGTTTCTCACTGAGATCTACTCCATGTTTGATTAATCATAATTCATGTTGATGTTTCTCACTAAGATGTACTTCATGTTTGGTTAATCATCATTCATGTTGATGTTTCTCACTAAGATCTACTTCATGTTTGGTTAATCATCATTCATGTTGATGTTTCTCACTGAAATATACTTCATGTTTGATTAATCATCATTCATGTTGATGTTTCTT
>NW_013750132.1:0-1275 GCF_000517525.1 Limulus polyphemus
GTCCGGGAAGGTCCTACAGTCACAAATGGCACAGCAATAGTGGCAATAGGTGTAGACAAAATAGTTTTGCACATTCCATATTTTATATATTTTGTGTAGATATACAAACATGTGTAGCTGTTTGATTTTTGTATTTATTAATTGATTTTACAGTTTTTTTATTCTGTCATTGGTTTTCTTTTTCACTTCATTGATTTCTTTTTGGACTTCCTAAATTTTGTCATTATAGGCTTTTTATCCTTTGCTAATATTTTCCTGTATTTTAATCTTGTTGTTCAATTCCTCTGTACATCTCGATTTGCTTCAGCAATGTTGTCTTGAACCAGATTTATTTTTAATTATTTAAATATTATGTCTTTGTTTTATTTGTTCTCTTAAATTCCTGTGTCTTACCTTTTGAACCCATTTTAATTTTATATGTATTTCATATTCATATTCTATTAACTCTTTCATTGTCTTTAGTAAAGTGTTGATCTCACTTCGTGATTCTATTGTCATCTTGAAATTTAGTCAAAGTTCTATTTTAGTTTCACCAAAATAATTCCATTTTTGACATAAGTGTTGTAAAGTTTTCTATAGTTTGGCAGGTTCTTTTGGATTATTTGATGAAAATAATACCATGTCAAGTCTACTTAACGATAATAAATTAACATATTTCTTCTAAATTTTTGTTACAGGCTATTTTCGCTTTTTGTTGTAGGCCTAAATACAGAAAGAAAATTTTTACAGAAATTCTGAGAGTAATATAAACACATCTAACTTACAAATAAACTTACTTACACAATTGCTTAGCTAACTGATAACTCTCACTTCTAACACTGCACTGAATCACTCACTGACTAATCGTTGACTATTTTACAGTTAGCTATTACTTATATTCAGATTGTACTTGCGTTCTACTCTTTACATGGATTTTCCAGATTATAGCCCCATACGCTCTCTAGCAAATAAAAATATTGAAAATATTGCTTACAAGAATAGTTTAAAGTTACCTACTTGAACCAAATAGTCGCATACAGAAAAGTGTTCATAGTAAAATAAATAATCATGAAAACAAGATGTGCAGTGATATAGGTATTTCTTGGATATAGTGAATTAAAAAAAACTGCACGACCAGTTCGAAACATTACATGCTACTAAGTGAGCACATATTAACCAAACCGAACCTAGATGACATAGAAATGCACTATGCTTATCCGCGTCGTTGATGTTTTGTTTTTGTTTTTAACAATTTTAGGCAAAGGAAAGCAACAAGCCTTATTTCTTTAATGTAAC
>NW_013750133.1:0-1274 GCF_000517525.1 Limulus polyphemus
TGTTCGGGACGAACAATACTAAAGAAGGGGTAGTGTTACGACAGCGGAAGACACGTGACGCTGGTAACACGTAATGAGTATCTAGAAAGATCGAGGAACCTCTTGAACGTCCTAGCCTTTGCTAGACTCGCGCTCTTATAGTATATAAGGCGGCAAATAAAGTGACGGCAACAATTGAATTGCAGACAGAAAGACATAGAGACAGATAATCGAGTCAAGCCGTAAGTAAAGTGTATGAATCGTTGTGAATTCTAGCGTGTGTTGAAGTTAAAGTGACTGTGGAAATTAAGTGTACTGCAAAGTTGAATTAAGAAAGAATAAACTAGTTTTATTTAAGAAAGGACATGTATCGCTGAAGTTCTTTGGAAAGAATTTCTACGGGAAATTAACCAACGACCAGAGACGTAACAATATATTTCCAAGATAAAAAACAAACACAATCATCTAGGTATTTTTCCAATTTTAAATACGTGACATAATTTTATTCATATACGCTAAGGAAAAAAATAAATATTTCCAAATGAAAATATCCCACAACTAGAATGGTATAATGTTTTTTATGTGTGTTGGTCGGATTATTGTGTTTTTTTAATATATACATTTTTTAGAGAATGCTTTATATCTAAATCGTCGGTACTTGTTTTTAATTAAACAAAACGGTCGTTTTGTAGCCAAAATAGTAAAAACAACTGTAGTCTTTTTTTTTACATGGTTTGTTCATTATGCATAAAGTATACATGTTTATTACTGTTTCACAGAATCTTTACCCACTTCCCCTTTTACGACCTTAATCACAATTACTTTCTAGTCGGGGAGTATTTACACCTGGGTGGCTGGCCCATTCGGCAACTATATAGGGATAGCATGTTCGGCGATGTGGATTTGAACTTGTGACCCTAAACACCAGGCCCTTCACCAGAATCAAAATTATCAATTATTTTGTTTAATCCTGAACATTATGCACTTCTAGAACAGGTCTGAGAAATTTTGATTCACCAGCTTCGCCTACGTTTGATTTTAGAGCCAGGTGGTATTCCTGAAAATTGTAAAATTGTCGGTACTCCTAATCAACAATAACAAGAAAATTGGCGCAATTATTATTTTTATTAGTGGTATGAACTGTGAAGAGTAAAGTTCAGTGTGCACACTTTTACAAAATTCGAATGTCAGAAATGTAAAATCTGCGTTTACGTAATTTTCGAAATAAAAACTTGCGTATATTATTCGCCACTAAAGTAAAATAACTCCCAAAAGTAAGCACGCCAAAAGCTGTA
>NW_013750134.1:0-1276 GCF_000517525.1 Limulus polyphemus
TATATATATATATATATATATATATATATATATATATAGTTAATTAAATCGTAGTATTACCCAGTTTCAATGGTACGATTAACTAATGCTTTGAAATTATTTTTTGAACTCCTCCCCCCATTCCGAGCAGTTTCCATGGTAACAGGTAACAGCTGCTCAGATAATATTGGGTCGATTGAGAAACGTAATGAAAACTCGTGAGGTTTTTTTCTATACATGTGCAGATAACTTTCCTGTTACTTTGCATCAAAATCTCCTCGTGGTCCACGACACAGCTGGAGGCAATGTGGATCTCTAAGCATGTGTATATTCTACAGGATGTTTATGAGCAAGTCTTGTATTTACATAGATGTGCCTGCTAAAACAGTTCCATAGGATTTTTCTGGTTCTTTGAGAGTCAATATATAAAGCCCCACCTCTAGATACTTCCTGAGTCGTGGAATGGGAGGGGCCGATCGGCGGATACGCGTGTCAGTGTGTGCACGTTTCCCCATGCGGTTTTCGTTTGTTAGTTATATTCCCGCAACTCATTCACAAACTTGGTTTATAACATTAAGCAGCACGTTGTCCAAACGGTAGAAACGTTAGTCGTGTATACCGCTGTGGCAGACCTAGAAGTGCAATCATTTACCATTCAGCTGTAATCGGACAAAACCACGTGATATCATCAATCTTCGCAAACATCCTTCGCGAATTTATTATCTAGTATGTTTTCCCATAGAGTTATTTTTGTTACGCACATTACAACCGTTTATGCCGAGTAACATGTTATTTGACATGTTATTACAAAGTTTCTGATGTCTATCAGGGCCAAAAAAAACAAACAACAACAACAATAATTAATGGACATAAACTTTGTTTGGATATTACGTATATTGTTTTTGATTTGGAAATAGTTTTGAATTCAGTTGTCTCTTATACTGAATATATGATGATAAGGTTTCATTCTTCGTCGTAATACTGTGTAAGAAACACAATTTTACGTCTGTATTATGAGAATATTGAATCAGACCAAAGTAATGTTTTGCGAGATCATTTTTTTTTTATTATTCCTGTAAACTCGGCCCGGCATAGCCAGGTGGTTAAGGCACTTGACTCCCAATCTGAGGGTCGCGGGTTCGAATCCCCGTCACACCGAACATGCTCGCCCTTTCAGCCGTGGGGGCGTTATAATGTGACGGTCAATCTCACTATTCGTTGGTAAAAGAGGAGCCCAAGAGTTGTCGGTTGGTGGTGATGACTAGCTGCCTTCCCTCTAGTCTTACACTGCTAAATT
>NW_013750135.1:0-1275 GCF_000517525.1 Limulus polyphemus
GTTAGTGGTGTATATCAAATATTAATTTTTGTATTGTGTTATCGTTAGTGATGTATATCAGATATTAATTTGTGTATTGTACTATCTTTAGTGGTATATATCAGATATTAATTTGAGTTATGTACTATCGTTAGTGGTGTATATCAAATATTAATTTTTGTATTGTGTTATCGTTAGTGATGTATATCAGATATTAATTTGTGTATTGTACTATCGTTAATGTTGTATATCAGATACAATTTTTTGTATTTTTCTGCCGCTACTGGATTATATCAGATATTAATTTGAGTTTTGTACTATCTTTAGTGGTGTATATCAGATATTAATTTTTGCATTGTGCTATCGTCGGTTGTATATATATATTAGATATGAATTTGTGTATTTTGATATCATTAACGGTGTATATCATATATCAATTTGTGTATTTTTCTATCGTTAGTGGGTTATATCAGATATTCATTTGAGTTGTGTACTATCGATAGTGGTGTACATCCGATATTAATTTGTGTGTTGTCCTATAGTTAGTGGTGTATAACAGATATTAATTTGTGTATTGTACTATCGTTAAGGATGTATATCAGATATTAATTGGTGTATTGTACTATTGTCGGTGGTATATATCAGATATGAATTTGTGTATTTTACTGTCGTTAGTGGTGTATATCAGATATTAATTTGTATATTGTATCATCGTTAGTTGTGTATATCAGATATTAATTTGTGTATTGTGCTATCGTTAATGATGTATATCAGATATTAATTTGTATATTCTTCTATAGTTAGTGGTGTATATCAGATATTAATTTGTGTATTGTGCTATCATTAATGGTGTATATCAGATATTAATTGGTGTTTTGTACTATCGTTAATGTTGTATATCAGATAGAAATTTCTATATTTTTCTATCGTTAGTGGATTATATCAGATATTAATTTGTGTATTGTACTATCGTTAGTGGTGAATATCAGATATTAATGTGTATATTCTTCTATAGTTAGTGGTGTATATCAGATATTAATTTGTGTATTGTGCTATCGTTAATGGTGTATATCAGATATTAATTGGTGTTTTGTACTATCGTTAATGTTGTATATCAGATAGAAATTTCTGTATTTTTCTATCGTTAGTGGATTATATCAGATATTAATTTGTGTATTGTACTATCGTTAGTGGTGAATATCAGATATTAGTTTTTGTTTTGTGCTATCGTCTGTGGTATATATATTAGATATTAATTTGTGTATTGTATAATCGTTAGGGGTGTATATCAGATAC
>NW_013750136.1:0-2355 GCF_000517525.1 Limulus polyphemus
GTGCTGATTATTGAACGGTAAGACGTTTTCAAACCATGCAACGTTTAGATTTTTGGTAGGTTTCCCTGTACACTATGGAAGGAAATTATGGTCAAATTAAAATGTTTGCTAATCAAGACCAATAAGTGTTTATTATAAAAAGTAAATATGTATTATTAAAGTTGCTGAACTTGCTGAAAAGGTTTGGATTTTTGTGCAACATACCATGTACCTAAATTTGTTACGAATATTCCGTGGTAAGCTTGAGGTCGTATAATGCTAAACGTTTGGAGTTCGATCCCTGTGGTGATCACATAACAGACGGCCCACTGTGCAGCTTTGTGCTCGGCAATAAATAGTTGTTATAAACAAAATGCTTATTTTGTATTTAACATCGATATGACTCGTTTTGTTTCGTGTCTATATCTAATACTCACTTTTTTCTGGAAATCAAAATTTTAGCTATGTGTTTCGAACACTAGCGATTTGTTCTTTAACTTTTGGACACCAGTGTACGTTCACTATTTACATAGAATGAGATCGTTGATCGACAACCAACTGAAATACTACGGTTAAAGTATACTCTCACATATACGTTGAGGAAAACCTATCCTAAGCCTAACATGTGTGAATGAGAACATAAACTTGATATCTTACACAATACTTGGGGAGAAACAGTTATTTCACTCAGGGGTAGGTATGTTATTGAGACCAGTTGTTTACATTAATGTTCTGAATCATAATGAATATTCGATGTTAAAAATAAAATGAATTAATAAATAAATAAAATTGTGCTATTAATCTCTACCTTAAAAGTCTGCATAGTAAATGTCTTAAATTTTAAAAGAAATTCTAATAATTACAATTCCCTTACTTAATCTAGTTCACACTATAACAGTTGTTATTCATAAAAGTTTATGTAATTAATAGCGCCAAGACCACCAATCTGTATGTCTTATCCCATGATGAAAGGCCTCGTCGGCACTGGATATTGCAGATGTAGTGTGGGTAATATAAGATGTCTTAACAAGGCGACTACATCTGCAATATCCAGTGCCGACGAGGCTTTTCGTTCAATACCAGGGTTCATCATGCCAGCAAAAAAGGCTTAATAAATTTTTCTTTACTTTCACTTATAAGCTCTTAGAATTAAGATGATTTAACAAGGTCATTTTTGATGTCATGATGAACCCTGGGATTAAACGAAAGACCTCGTCGGCACTGGATATAGCAGATGTAGTATGGTTAATATAAGATGATTTAACAAGGTCATTTTTATCTTAACTACAACCCATTCTGTAATAGCGCCGCTAGTGATTGATATATAAATGAAGACTATTTAGATATTGACCTCTTCTTTATGAAAATACTTGCCATATTATTGGAGGCTAAGTTAGCGCAGGATATAACCAATTTATTTCACTAACGATATAAAAGTAAGAAGCAGAACTCGAACTAAAACTTGGCCTTATATTCAGAATAATCTTCCCTTCCAGTTTTTAAATTGGGAACCAAAAACGATTATCAGTATAATATATTCTTAAAAATGCACATATTTCAATATGATGCACTGTAACTATATAAACAGAAAAGTCTTCAGTATTTTTCCTAACAACACAAGCGATGTACGATTTTCCTTTCAAAATTGTGTTTAATTCAATACATCAATGTGTTCTGAAGTCACCTTTTTATGACGAGTTCCGGATTAAACCGTTTGGGATTAGCAACTGATGGAAACAAATTATCTTAATCTGAGGTCATTTTTAAAGTATTGTTTTCATACAGTGTTTGATGTTTAATTTATGTTATGAAATTACTTTATTTACTAATATTATTATATATAAAATTCAGCTCAAAGATTGCATTAGCCAACACATTCGTGGTTTGTGTTTCGAGCCAACAATGATCGCGTTGTTTGTAACTCGGATCTTTGTTGTAGCCATTCAAACAGCAGGTATGTGTTTCACACAACACAAGTTGTGTTTTTAATGTTAAGATTTGAATTCGGAACTGTGTATTTTTAAATCATTTTTGGATACAGAAATCCATTAAGTGTGCTATTTTTTCGCACAGAACTGTTTTTGCACAATACTATGAAGGTCGCCAATGTTTATTCTTTTAAGGCAATTCGCGTGAGTAGTTATTAAAAAACACTTAGTTGAGTCCAGCACCTCATGGAGAGGCGTCAAGAAGGCTATCCATAATGTTGTCAACCTTATCTGGACAATGTATGCGATCACGAACGTAGTTCCAGTTTGAAGTGCTAGATTTTCAACGAATAGCAGATACTCAATAAATATTGAACGATGACGACATTTTCAATGAATGACGGATACTCTGGATGCATTGAATGATGACAACATTTTCAATGAATGG
>NW_013750137.1:0-2325 GCF_000517525.1 Limulus polyphemus
GTCCTTAAGTATGAGACTTATGTAATCACTGTTTGAAAAACAGACCTGTCCCTCCTTAAGTATGAGACTTATGTAATCACTGTTTGATAAAACAGACCTGTCCCTCCTTAAGTATGAGACTTATGTAATCACTGTTTGATAAAACAAACCTGTCCGTCCTTAAGTATGAGACTTATGTAATCACTGTTTGATAAAACAAACCTGTCCGTCCTTAATTACCAGACTTATGTAATCACTGTTTGATAAAACAGACCTGTCCGTCCTTAAGTATGGGACTTATGTAATCACTGTTTGATAAAACAGACCTGTCCCTCCTTAAGTATGAGACTTATGTAATCACTGTTTGATATAACAAACCTGTCCGTCCTTAAGTATGGGACTTATGTAATCACTGTTTGATAAAACAGACCTGTCCGTCCTTAATTATCAGACTTATGTAATTACTGTTTGATAAAACAGACCTGTCCGTTCTTAAGTATGAGACTTATGTAATCACTGTTTGATAAAACAGACCTGTCCGTCCTTAAGTATGAGACTTATGTAATCACTGTTTGATAAAACAGACCTGTCCGTCCTTAAGTATGAGACTTATGTAATCATGATAAAGCTTTTTAAACGAATTACATCGTAGCCTTTGATGTAACTGCCCTTCTAATCATCTCAACTTTTCAGCCAGTAACTCTACACGAATAAAGGTATGTTAACATGTTAATACCAGTGAAGAACTGTGTTATAATCATTATATTTATACGTGGTGACACTGAATGACGTATATTTATGTGTGGTAACATGTTACATATTTATAGCAACTCTTTACACGAGTACAGATCTATTAAAATATTTATACCGAGCGATATTGTCAAATCATTCAGATATCCTAACAACTCTCTTCTTTCATGTAAAATATCTAACTTCAAGAATTTTATAAACACTAAAATATAAAATTTCCTAAGTCAAGTTTAAAAATTGTAAAAATCTTTATGTTTGGTTTTATGGAATACTGGAAGACAGTTTGGCCTTGTTGGTAATTTATAGTGAATGACCCAAACATATGTCATTATTAACTTCATTCGAATGAGCAAAGAAAAAAATATTAATAATTATACCACTTGTAGAGGAAGAAAATCAAACCATTGTTTATTCATGAATAGTGTACGAACGCAATGTTTTTTGAATTTCGGAAAGAGGACAAGCTAAATCTACGTCATTTTCAAGAAGTTGTCTACGGTGGACAAGCTAAATCTACGTCATTTTCAAGAAATTGTCTACTTCTGTTTTAGCTTGTCCACCGTACAGTAGTAGACAACTTCTTGAAAATGACGTAGATTTAGCTTGTCCATCGTACCATTTTTACCTATCGTTAT
This sequence comes from Limulus polyphemus, assembly GCF_000517525.1. Lineage (NCBI taxonomy): Eukaryota > Metazoa > Arthropoda > Merostomata > Xiphosura > Limulidae > Limulus > Limulus polyphemus. The sequence continues at coordinate 1,365 of NW_013750137.1, forward strand.
AATCTTCTTTACAACGTAGTTTGATTATCCATCTACTTAAAGCGGTTGTGTAGTTTTACAACATATTATATCATTTTTACCTATCTTTATAATCTTACTTCTTTACAACGTAGTTTGATTATCCATCTAATTAAAGCGGTTGTGTAGTTTTACAACATATTATATCATTTTTACCTATCTTTATAATCTTACTTCTTTACAACGTAAATTCTAGAAACAAAAACTTGAGGGAAACTCAGGTATGGCTCGTCTAAAAGTATAAAAAGTGACGTAGTTCTAGCTAAACAACTTTAGGAAATGACGTAGTTTTAGCTTGTCCACCGTACAGAAGTAGACAACTTCTTGAAAATGACGTAGATTTAGTTTGTCCACCGTACAGAAGTAGACAACTTCTTAAAAATGACGTAGATTTAGCTTGTCCACCGTACAGAAGTAGACAACTTCTTGAAAATGAAGTACGTAGTTTGATTATCCATCTAATTAAAGCGGTTGTGTAGTTTTACAACATATTATATTTTGTAAAGAAGATTATAAAGATAGGTAAAAATGATATAATATGTTGTAAAACAACACAACCGCTTTAATTAGATGGATAATCAAACTACGTTGTAAAAAAGTAAGATTATAAAGATAGGTGAAAATGATATAATATGTTGTAAAACTACACAGCCACTTTAATTAGATGGATAATCAAACTACGTTGTAAAGAAGATTATAAAGATAGGTAAAAATGATATAATATGTTGTAAAACTACACAACCGCTTTAATTAGATGGATAGTCAAACTACGTTGTAAAGAAGATTATAAAGATAGGTAAAAATGATATAATATGGTGTAAAACTACACAATCGCTTTAATTAGATGGATAATCAAATTATGTTGTAAAGAAGATTATAAAGATAGGTAAAAATGATATAATATGTTGTAAAACAACACAACCGCTTTAATTAGATGGATAAT
>NW_013750138.1:0-1275 GCF_000517525.1 Limulus polyphemus
CGAATAGTGGAATTGACCGTCGCTTTATAACGCCCCCACAGCTGAAAGGGGGAGCATGTTTGGTGTGACGTGGATTCAAACCCGCGACCCGCAGATTGCGAGTCAAGCGCCCTAGCCACCTGGCCATGCCGCGCCGTAACCATACAGAAGAAACATGTTCGGTGGCGGGGATTTAAACTCGAGCGCTCTAACCACCAGGCCATGCCATGCCCAAAAGTAGTATAACTCACTGTAAGAGGTAATTTCGCAAGGCTGTTTGAAATAAAACAATCTTTTTATTTTTTCATTTTGTAAATGAAATATCGTTAACACAAGCTATAAGTGCAGACTGTTTAGAAAAATACAAACATTTATTTTTGTTTTGTCCACTAAAAGCTGCAAAACTGTGAGACAGTTTGAATTGTTTCCATTCTATTGTGTTCGAAATGGGAGCGATGGCGGTTCAGTGGCTAGCGTTCCATACTGTGGGGACCTGAGGTTCCGTGATTCGCGCTTTGTAATAAGAGTGACTGTCAAAACCCATTATTAGATCCGAAAACAGTAACCAATGAGCTGACTTTGGATGGTGTTGACTAGCTGCCTTTCCTCTAATCTATCACTTCGAAATTAGGGACGACTAGCGCAGATAGCCCTCGTGTAGGTTTTTGTGAAATTTAGCAAAAAACACTATGTCCAAAGTAAGTAACCAAATCTTTTGTATTTTAACACCAAGACAACCATTTTAATAGACGTAGAGTATGGCATCTTGAACCGTCCAAAACAACAGTAATTTGAGGACGAACGTTTGGATAAACTAAAAGAGTAGACCTGGGGGTTTTGTTCCTAGAAAGAGAGAGATACACCTTGATTACACATGATACTTGGTTAATAACCTCTCGCTGACATGTGCCACGTGGAGTGGAAAACGTGCCTTTCCAAAATTTATTGGCGAAGAAAAGTATATTTGAGCTTGGTCTGAGAAGTTAGGAAAATTAGTTTTATCTTTTAAAAAAGCAAACGTATGCTTCAGGAGACGCCATATTGATATTTTAACAGACTTTATTCTTACATTTTCATAAGTAAAGCGTAAATTCTGTTGCATATTAAATAAGTCTTTTAAAAATAAATCTGAAGTAACATTTATAGAAAAACCTATCTTCAGAAACATAAAAAATGTGTCTTCATTCCCAAGATCAAGTTTCTAAGCAACACGATGGCGAAGACTGTCACAATCTTTTAAGCGAGTATTTTTAGCATAATAAGGCTTCACTAACTCACTAGAGAAGAAAATATATT
>NW_013750139.1:0-1273 GCF_000517525.1 Limulus polyphemus
ATCAGCTTACATTAAACTGGATACTTGTTGTTACCTCTGCTTACATTAAACTGGATACTTGTTGTTACATCAACTTACATTAAACTGGCTACTTGTTACGTCAGCTTACATTAAACTGGATACTTGTTGTTACATCAGCTTACATTAAACTGGATACTTGTTGTTACCTCTGCTTACATCAAACTGGATACTTGTTGTTACCTCTGCTTTCATCAAACTGGATACTTGTTGTTACCTCTGCTTTCATCAAACTGGATACTTGTTGTTACCTCTGCTTACATTAAACTAGATACTTGTTGTTACACCAGCTTACATTAAACTGGATACTTGTTGTTACATCAGCTTACATTAAACTGGATACTTGTTGTTACATCAGCTTACATTAAACTGGATACTTGTTGTTACATCAGCTTAGATTAAACTGGATACTTGTTGTTACCTCTGCTTACATTAAACTGGATACTTGTTGTTATCTCTGCTTACATTAAACTAGATACTTGTTGTTACACCAGCTTACATTAAACTAGATACTTGTTGTTACCTTTGCTTACATTAAACTGGATACTTGTTGTTACATCAGCTTACATTAAACTGGATACTTGTTGTTACATCAGCTTACATTAAACTAGATACTTGTTGTTACCTTTGCTTACATTAAACTGGATACTTGTTGTTACCTTTGCTTACATTAAACTGGATACTTGTTGTTACATCAGCTTACATTAAACTGGATACTTGTTGTTATCTCTGCTTACATTAAACTAGATACTTGTTGTTACATCAGTTTACATTAAACTGGATACTTGTTGTTACATCAGCTTAGATTAAACAAGATACTTGTTACATTAGCTTACATTAAACTGGATACTTGTTGTTACATCAGCTTACATTAAACTGGATACTTGTTGCTACCTCTGCTTACATTAAACTGGATACTTGTTGTTACCTCTGTTTAAATTTAAGTGGATCCCCTTGTGCCAAGTTTGGTCCCACTAGCTTGTGAGTGTGGATACTAACATGGTTTCATACATGGATCCCGAGGGCAGACAATAAACACTGAGATATATAAAAAGCCAAACATGGTGCCTCCGCTATCCTGATTGGAGGGGGCAGGAACGTAAATTCGAAGATTTTGGCTCAGCGACTCTGAAAACTTACCGTATTTTTCGGTGTATAAGATGCACTTTTTTACCCCAAAATTTGATGTCAAAATCTGCTTGCGTCCTATACACCGAAGGTATGAATAATATAACGATATACATAAGCTATGTGT
>NW_013750140.1:0-1276 GCF_000517525.1 Limulus polyphemus
CCATCATACTGATATGCTGACATATAATAACAATAAAACATATTTAATGATCAATAAGAATAATTTTGGAATGTTCTTCCTCCAAATTCAGTTTTTGATGTATGACTTTTTCATAAAGTAATTATTCTAATAATATTACTACATACACATAACATGTAATACAGGGAGTCAATAAATCATCAAACTTCTTTATACACTGAACAGGAAAGGAATCACATTAAATAAACAGTATGTGGGAGACTGACTTCTGAAGTTTGTTATCACTAGATTTGAAGTGAAGGTACCAGATTTGGTAACACTGCACACCCGAATAACTGATGCAATTGTGATGATTACTTCAAAAATCTTGGAATGTGTGGGAAAAGATCAATGATTGCCTGGCAATCCTTTGATCCACAAATAGTGGCCACATTGAGGTGTGCTAATAGTCTCTATCTCACTAATAACACATGCCTGCAAATATAAACTTCATAAAAGTTGTTTTGATTTTAATAACAGATTTTCCATAATTCAGCTATGCAGATTTCAAAAATAATATTCATTTTTCTCTATCATGGATTTTGTACAAATCAAGAAAAAAAAAACTCTTACTTAGATCAATTATAATTTTCTTTATCACAAACATTTTTACTGTATATTTCTTATAAAAATACAAACAAACTGAAGAAAAGGGAAGATCATTGATGTCAAACAAACATGCATCTTCATTTTTGTGTGAAGTATACGTCTTTTAGTCTCAAACTACATGTTGTGGTCTTTCTTTTATGTATTGCATTATGACGTTTTGTGAAAAATCTGTTCATGATGGAGAAAAATGGAGATATCATGTAAAAATTTCAAGACAATAATAATCGGTCCTGCCTCTCATTCCTGTATGGCAAATAATCCCTATGATAGATCCAGATCCTTTAAAGGACTTTCTCAGAGCTTTTCATCACTTCTATGGTTCAGTGTCATGTCTGAGATTTTACGTATAATGATAACATTAGGTCCAGAATCCAAGCATTCAATAAATTGACAAACTTTCACTTGCCAGTAAAAAAGTCCATTTGCATGTCCAGTCTGCTGTGTAGAACCAAGACGTACCCCTGCAACATTGTGATCTACATGAGATCATATCTACAACTACTATAAAGTTCAGCAACATCAGCAATGTATATGGGGTACTCTAGCAGTAAATTTTCAACCATACAATTAATGCCATTAAACACTACAACTACAAGCAGGTCTTTCAGTAAGGACATTTAGTTGTTTACACTACAACTCTCCACTCCTT
>NW_013750141.1:0-1276 GCF_000517525.1 Limulus polyphemus
AAGTGACAACCCTATTTGTGTTCTTTATTTTTCAGTTGTTTAAGTGACAACCCTATTTGTGTTCCATATTTTGGAGTTGTTCAAGTGATAACTCTATTTGATATGCTTTTATTAATTTTCTTGGAGAAGACTTAATTAAAATTCCAGATAAACAGACAGATTGAAGGAACTTTATCATAATGCTGCAGAAAGTAAAAACAAAAAATGTTTCTAAGAAATGAGCTGAATGCCCATCATATTATGGTATATACTAAATAATTTTTCTTCTGAAGGTTAAATCTAAATCAATGTTTCATGAACACATTTTCTAAAAATTATATCATATGAACAATGTATCCTCTTTATGGAATTTCATAAAAACAACATTTTTTGTGTATATTTGGTTACTTCCTGCAAAAGGTCCTTGATCAGAATTTTGACTTCAGTATATTTCTGTTATATTTAACTCTGCATCCTGATAAAGCCTTACAGATTGAACCATGTGAAAAAAACTGGTTCTTGAATAAATATTCCTACATGGTCAAATGTTATTGTGAAGGGCAACTGCACGAAGGTATAATTTCCATAAAAAATGCTTATAAATGTTTTTGATGAAATTTTAAATATTTCTTACCAAAGGTGAAAATTATCAATAATAATGTATTGTAGCACCATCTGTTGGTTTGAAAAAATATTTAAGTTACTTTTGACACATACAGTTACTGATGTTTATTATGTAATATGATATTATCCCTGATTTAATCTATAATTAATTTTATATATTTATGATTATATTTACAACAAGCTCTTAGAATATTCAGAAATACAAATATAAATATAATAATATAAAGTCCTTACTCTACTAGAATTTGAATGCAAGACTTCTACATAATAGTCGAGTGCTATAACCACTCTTAACAAATAATTCAAACCCCCTAATGTAAACTATCATATTATTGTGGTTTTCCCTAATATTGTAAGATCTTGCTCTAAACAAGATGAGTTAATGATTAAGAAAGTTAAAAAACAAAAACCCAACTCGAGTGGATTTGAACTTGAGACTTCTTCTTGAGACAAACCACTGAAGCAATTTAAGCATTACCGACAAAGGGAGTGTTAAGGACGGAGAGTGGCTTTTATATATATACACCTGGAAAAAAGTTAAGCACCCCCAGATATTTTTCAGGATTGCTTATTGAAAATAAGGTTTAATTTTCATGATGTTGAGCAATGTTCATAATTTCAAACATAATTAAAAGGATGTGAGCATTCAGGTGTGACATTTAAATCAGACGGG
>NW_013750142.1:0-1275 GCF_000517525.1 Limulus polyphemus
ATCCATGTATGTTGAAATGCTTTCTTCAAGGCTAGAAAGCAATGGACTAAAAGATGTTTTGTTCGTACAAATAATTATATTTCTTCATTAGAATTGCTTTTTTTCAAAAACTGACATCGATTTCTGTAGAAAGAATCGTTTTCAATAATTTTTTATATTTTCACTCGTAACAGTTTTTTAAAAAAATGAATGAAAAAGTGTTGAAATTTTCCATTTTTTTCCTATTGCCCTAGTTATAAGTAAATAATTTGCTTATATTGCTTACTGCTATTTAGTGTTAAATAAATGAAATTAAAAAAAAGGTTATATTTAATATAGTTGTTCGGTGTGGCCTAGAAGAAAACTTTAATTTTTATTTCACATTCAGCACTTATTGAGTCTTAATGTCTTGTCAGTTAGACAATGGAAGGGTCGAGGGGGAACCATTGTTGGGCTATGCTTAGGGCATCAGTTGGCCTTAATCCGGCCCTGTGCATGACCGAATAGTGCAAGTTGACCGTCATTTTTACAGCGCACCCATGGCCTCAAAGAGCGGAGTGTGATACTGTGGCACGGGGACTCGAATAATAAACTCTCGAATTCACAGTGTGGGCACACTGAGAGCTAGGCTAAACCTGGCCCATGATGAGATTAACTACCAACTTTATAACGCACCCATAGCTAAAAGTCACGAGTCCAAGTGGCGACTTTGAACGTTTCGAAACGTAGCTCGGCATTATAACCACTTGGACCCATGAGAATAAACAAAAAGGTGATGTTGATGAACATTTTTTTTACCCTTACAATACTGGTAAAAAACAATAAGATCTGAATCATCACCAGTTTCATTGTTGTGGAATATCCCACAATAACAGCTGAATCATCACCAGTTTCATTGTTGTGGAATAGCCCACAATAACAGCTGAATCATCACCAGTCTCATTGTTGTGGAATGTAAAATAAGATCTGAATAATCACCAGTTTCATTGTTGTGGAATATTCCACAATAAGATCTGAATCATCACCAGTCTCATTGTTGTAGAATATCCCATAATAACAGCTGAACCATCACCAGTCTCATTGTTGTGGAATATCCCACAATAACAGCTGAATCATCACCAGTTTCATTGTTGTGGAATATTCCATAACAAGATCTGAATCATCACCAGTTTCATTGTTGTGGAATATTCCACAATAAGATCTGAACCATCACCAGTTTCATTGTTGTGGAATATCCCATAATAAGATCTGAATCATCACCAGTCTCATTGTTGTGGAATATCCCACAATAAGATC
>NW_013750143.1:0-1274 GCF_000517525.1 Limulus polyphemus
AAACTTACCAATTTTTGTCTTAATCAACTCAGAATTAAAGCAGTCATCTTGTTCGATCTTGTTTCCATCTATGTGGAATACCCTTAATTTTTCGTTAGTAAAAACCGAAGAAAAAGCAAAGTTTAATAACCTAGCCATCTTATAATAATCAGATACCAACCTTCCTTTATCATCCCTTAAGGGTCCTTCCCCATCCTAACATTTTGTTGACCATTAATGTATTTAAAGAAATCCTTATTGTTAATTTTTACATTTTCAGCCAACCTTTTCTCACACATCCTTTTTGATGTCTTAATTTCTTGTTTCACCAACTTTCTTGATTTTCTATAATCTTTTAAATTTCTTGTCATACCAGTCAATTTAAATTTCTTAGATTTATGATGCTTTTCTTTAATTTTATCTTGTCAACTCATTGTGAGCCAACCTGGTTTTTTACTTGCAGCTGTCTATTTCTTTCTATAAGGAATATGTTTACCTTGAATATTTAAACATTTATCATTAAAAATTTTCTACATCTGATTAGTGTCTCCAAATAATTCAGCTGACTAATTCACAACAGATAATTATTGTCGCATTCCCTCAAAATTTCCTTTTTTGAAATTTGTAACCAAAATATCATTATTCCTTATCTCCATGTGCAGAAAAATATCGAACCTAATAGATCAATGATCACTTGCATCCAGATACTCCCAATTTCCACTCTCTCTGTCATTTCTATATTTGAAGTGAACAATATATCTAAAATATCATTATTTCTAGTAGGTTTCTTTACTAATTGGTGAATAAGTTCCAAAAAATCTTTCTCCCTCATGGTTTGATTCTAGCATTTCCCAATCTTATGCCTGAAAATAAAATCACCCATAATTATGACTTTATTAACAGCTGAACTCTTGATCTCATTGGAAAGTTGTTTCTCATTAATTCCATCAGTATCATTTGGTGGTCTGTAACAAATTCCCACTAAAAGCCTTTTCCCTTTATATCCACTTATAGAAACCCAAATAGATTCAATTTTCTTGCTATTATCTTTGATATTCTCAACTTCAACAGAATGTAACTCACATTTTACATATAAAGCTACTCCTTCCCCCTCTTTAGTACTCTATTCCTATTAAATAACCTGTAACCCTGTATTTCAAAGACATTTCTGTCATTAAAATCAACTACGTTTAACCATGTTTCAGTTGTTCCCATTATATCAAAATCCTCCATTTTTAACAATGCTCTAAAGTCATCTATTATATTTCTTATACTTCTACCATTACAATAGTAAC
>NW_013750144.1:0-777 GCF_000517525.1 Limulus polyphemus
GATGGCTTCTTCAGGTGGCACGCCTTCAGCAGCGTTATTTGTTCTGTTGTTCACTTCGTCCCAACTGAAATGTCCTGGACCGTGATAACGTCAAAGCCTGTTGGCTTACACCACTTTTGGCTTACCTCGCCGACCACATTTGATTCGGAAAGTCACGTCTGAGAGATGATCCACTATGTCATATGGGCCTTCCCATGGAGAAGACAACATAGGAGACTTCCCTTTGGCCTTCATGGGATTATACAACAATACCTTGTCTCCTGGTATAAAGTTGACTTCAGTAGATCTCTTATCATAAGTTAACTTCATCGAATCAGCAGACGTTTTCAAGTTTGAACGCACTTGATGGTGAATATCATCTATCCTTTCCGATAACACTTTCACAAACTCTGACACATTCTCAGGCAACTCTTCATAAGGTGGGCATCCCTTATGCTTAGGTCCCCTATTTGCACTACATGTAATGCATGTTCTGCACCATTCTTCCACATCTTGCCTCATACCTATCCAGTAAAATCTTTGTCGTATGTGACTCAATGTCTTCTTGATTCCGAGATGTCCTACTGTTAAATTATCATGGGATTGATGCAGCACAACTTCCCGTAACTTCCTCGTCACTTTCCCATCGGTAGTTTCCCATCTCTGTACAAGAATACCATCTGCAAGCTTTAACTGGTCCCATTGCACCCAATAATGCTTTGTCACAGAGCTTAGACTAGACACCTTCTCCCAAGCAGGGCGCAAAACACTTGTTTTAGGAAATCATTTATAGGTCTT
>NW_013750145.1:0-530 GCF_000517525.1 Limulus polyphemus
ACCAGCCTTTCCTGCGGTGGCACCTCCCCTGTGTTGAAGTTTCCAGCATTGAGCTCTCTTGTGCCCATGTTTATTACAGTGCCAGCAAAGTCCCTTGAATCCAGATGACTGTACCAACCTCGGTACCTCTGTGCTGGACTTGATGTAGGATTCAAATTCGAGTGCTCTGGCCATTGCATCCTGCATGGTAGAAGGGTGTGCTTGTTTCACTTGTATCTTAAGTTGTGGACTGTCTAAGGCATCTACGAACTTATCCCTCAGCAACAACTTGAGGAGATCGGGTGGTGCAGTTGGGTAGGCCTTGTGTGCCATGCTTTCCAAGTCCTGTGCCAGCTCTTGCAGGCTCTCCCCTTTAGCACGAACTCTCGTCCTAAACCTAGCCCTGTAGACTTCTGACTGATTTTGGGTTCCGTACCTGAGTTCTTGAGCAGCTACCAGTGCTCCGTAGTTGTGCCTGTCATCTGCTGACAACTGTCCAAGTATTTCCAGTGGTTGTCCCTTCAAGCTCGTTGCCAGATATAATGCTTTCT
>NW_013750146.1:0-1277 GCF_000517525.1 Limulus polyphemus
GAAACTTCACGCCCCCCAGTAGCACAGCGGTATGTCTCCGGACTTACAACGCTAGAAACCGGGTTTCGATACCCGTGGTGGGCAGAGCACAGATAGCCCTTGTGTAGCTTTGTGCATAATTAAACAAACAAACAAACAGAAACTTCACCGCGGAACATTATTAAAATATACCAACAATACAAGACAACCAATAATAAAATATGCCAGGCAGCATGGATAAACATTTCAGTAACCCTAATCAAAAGACAATTACAACCGATAAACATTTCACTAACCCTAATCAAAAGACAATTATAACCGATAAACATTTCACTAACCCTAATCAAAAGACAATTACAACCGATAAACATTTCACTAACCCTAATCAAAAGACAATTACAACCGATAAAATGTTCACTAAACCTAATCAAAAGATAATTACAACCGATAAACATTTCACCAACCCCAATGAAAAGACAATTACAACCGATAACCATTTCACTAACCCTAATGAAAAGACAATTACAACCGATAACCATTTCACTAACCCTAATGAAAAGACAATTACAACCGATAACCATTTCACTAACCCTAATGAAAAGACAATTACAACCGATAAACATTTCACTAACCCTAATCAAAAGATAATTACAACCGATAACCATTTCACCAACCCTAATGAAAATACAATTACAACCGATAAACATTTCACTAACCCTAATCAAAAGACAATTACAACCGATAAACATTTCACTAACCCTAATGAAAATACAATTACAACCGATAAACATTTCACTAACCCTAATGCAAAGACAATTACAACCGATAAACATTTCACCAACCCTAATCAAAAGATAATTACAACCGATAAACATTTCACTAACCCTAATCAAACGACAATTACAGCCAGTACAACACTGAATACTCACTTTAGCGTATAAAGTACCAAGAAACACAAGCTCAGATTTCCTACACAAATATACAGACAATAAACGACAGGTTCTTACAGTGCTCAAATAATTATTTTACGAAAAATCTCAATAAGAACGATCTACCAACGTCACTGTCTCGCTATATCATACATGATGAAAATATGTTCTTCCCCCTAGTTAGCAACAAGCCACCTAGTGGTAGACTTTAAATATAAGTATAAATTATCTAGTTTATAATAAAAGTATTAATTAGGGTATTTATGTCTATTACTCATGTCATGAATTAGTGAAATGAATGTGTCACGATGTTTTTCACGTATACACACCAAGCGAATAAATGTATATACAAAGTGCTACACGTCGGAT
>NW_013750147.1:0-1275 GCF_000517525.1 Limulus polyphemus
CTTTCGAAAATGATTGCTTGTTTTCCATAATACACTATGCGACAATTTCTTTCTTATAGTTCTCTTATCCCTTTCCATGCAGGCAGAGTATTAATATCTCCAGATTTTATTATTCTCAAAGTCAAACTTTCATGAGACTAAATACTGTATAGCATTTTGTCTTAAAAATTTTAATGGTTTGATTAGTATTTCTCTCATTTTCTAAACTGTGATGTGTCCATAATTTCCTTATGAGACAGTTTATAAGGGAAATTCAAATACTTCCTTTCGTTTATAACTAAAAATTTTGTTGTTGAGCAAGAAAGTTATAGTTATAGTTTCGATTTTATTAATATATTTTTAAGTCTAATAAATGCCACATTAGGTTCCTTTGTTCCAAACTCTAGAGTAATCCTACCAGAAACTTTCTCTCTAAACCATAACATAATTAACAACTGTTCCAGCAATTTCAATTATTCTTTTTACTTTACAGAAGTTATTTGCAAATATAATTAATGTAGAGAATTTGCATTGATTAGAAGATAATATTGATTAACCTTTTAGTAATAACCCCATAGTGCATTAAATATTTTTGGAACAACTGGACGAGAACCAGGAATTAACAGCCAGACCGATAAATAACTTAAATAATATGATCAAATTTAGAATATGTTTAGATGCACGTTCTCCATAAATAACTTAAAGTATAAAATTAACAATGCGTGACTTAAAATCCCAAATTTAGAAGTTTGTGTATTCCGGGTTAACAAATAAACAACCCATATTGCTTCCACTGTAATGAACGATCACAGTCTTGCAGTTGTTCTTATTGGCTACCTGTGACAATCTTGTCCACTGGTTCCAAGAGATTGTTTGTTACATCACTTCATGAAGCACGTGCACATCGAAAATGCCTGGTGACCAGTTTCCTTTCTTCCTTCATTCGCCCGTTGGCCAATCATTTTGTTTGACCTCTGCAGAAAGCAACTCCATCGTTAACTTCAACCTCTGTGACCTTTAGCGTTTCGGCGAATGTAATCTTTGTCACCATTGGGTAATCGTGAAGTATAAAGCTGACCAGCAGTGATAATTTCTGTTCATTTTGTTAGTATCTTTCGTTTGAAAAACTTGAAGACGGATAGAGAAGTAAAGTATTAAGCTTGGGACAGCAATATTCACAGAAAGCTCCTGAATTATTTTAAGGTAAGAAAAACATTTCAAGTGTTTAATGTATATTTGATGAAATATGTTACTTATTAATGTTTATAAATGTGTCCTAAGCATACTAAAAGACAC
>NW_013750148.1:0-1272 GCF_000517525.1 Limulus polyphemus
CTAGAATGTAAACATGTTTTAACAAAATCATATAATAGGTTGAACAATTGCCAAATTTAAAGAAGAATGAAGTTTAGAGCTGGCTCTCTTCATCAGATTATACAGCTTACAACATGCACAAAATTCAAAGAAATTGCATAGGTAGTATTTGGAATGTTGAACATGAAATGTTAGTACAAAATTACATCTGTTACATAAAAATTATGTCATTAAAAGATAAAACAAATGAAATTTAAACAAAAAATGGTAAAATCCACAAGAAAGATCTACAAACAGATCTGTGGAGTCACTATGGGGAACTAAATTTTCTGCTCTTTGTTTCTTCTTTCCACCTCTAATTAGAATTTACTTAGGAATATCCAACACAACACTACCCTTTCTGGACATTAACATATACATACAAGATGACCATCTGACCACTAGTATACATTACAAAGAAACACATTCACACACAAACCTACATTAACCTATACATACAAGGTGACCATCTGACCACTAGTACATGTTACAAAGAAACACATTCACACTCAAACCTACATTAACCTATACATACCAGGTGACCATCTGATCACTAGTACATGTTACAAAGAATCACATTCACATACAAACATACATTTTGAATCTTCCCACTCGTACAGTATCTATGACATAGTGGATCTTCTCTCAGACGTGACTTTCCAGATAAAATGTGGTCGGCGAGGTAAGCCAAAAATGGTGCATGCCAACAGGCTTTGGCGTTATCACGGTCCAGGACATTTCAGTTAGGACGAAGTGGACAACAGAACAAATGATGCTGCTGAAGTCGTGCCACCTGAAGAAGCCACCGTCAAAGAAGAAACTACTCAGTTTTGAGAAGGGAAACTGTGAAGCTCTTGATGAAGTTACTACCACTGATGTGACTGTTATCGACAATAGAGCATTTCCTGATGAAGCAGAAGAACCCCATATGAAGCAGAAGCCAACGAGACGGAGACCAGTACGGAAGCAGATACGTATCATGGGATTGACGCAGCACAACTTCCCGTAACTTCCTTGGTATAACTGTTTGCCAAGTCGTCAATTTCCCATCTATAGTTTCCCATCTCCGAAGAAGAATACTATTTTCAAGCTTTAACTGGTCCCATTGTGCCCAATAGTGCTTTGTCACAGGGCTTAGACTAGACACCTTCTCCCAAGCAGAACGTGAAACACTTGCTTTTAAAAAAATCAATTATTGGTTTCAAATCTTGGTATTTCTCCTGTTCTGCCTTGATATTGATACCTGGTTCCACT
>NW_013750149.1:0-1274 GCF_000517525.1 Limulus polyphemus
GTATTGAACCAGTGTTCCAGATTTAAATATATAAACACATGTGTACAACACACAAATATACGTGGAAGCACACAAAATACACGCACACGTCTTCTCTATCACAAAGCTGTGTAACCACAAAAGGATTGTATCGTCTTACAACAATGCGCACAGAGGCGACTGCAGGAATGAACTCTCATTGCAGGGACTTACACAAAAAGCGCTCTCATACCCAAAGTCGCCGAATTTTTTATTTCAATGATTTTCCTAAAACTTATATTACTGTCAGATGCAAAAATCAGATTGGAAAAATTTGGACATTTTTACTTACACTTATTTTAATTTTTTTCTACATAGTAAGTTTATCTACAATCTACGATATTTCCATTTAAATAATTATATTTTAGCTCATTTGTGACACAGTGAAGCGGCGGGCCGGATGAACTGACCTCGCGGGCCGTAGTTTGGTGACCCCTGCTATAACCGATGTACAGTACACATCTAATGTTTAAACGATGTACAGTATACATCTAATGTTTAAACGATGTACAGTATACATCTAATTCATAATCGATGTACAGTATATTATAATATATAACCGATGTACAGTACAACATCTAATTTATAACCAATGTATAGTACATTCTAATATTTAAACGATGTACAATACGCATTAATCTATAACCAATATAAAGTACACATCTTATCTATAACCGATATGCAGTAAACATCCTATCTATAAACGATGTACAGTACACATCTAATCTATAGATGATGTACAGTACAGTGTAAAAACGATGTACAATACGCATTAATCTATAACCAATATAAAGTACACATAATATCTATAACCGATATACAGTACACTCTAATCTATAGGCGGTATACAGTACACTTTATAAACGATGTACAGTACATTCTAATCTATAGGCGGTATACAGTACACTCTATGAAGGATGTACAGTACACTCTATAAACGATGTACAGTACATTCTAATCTATAGTCGGTATACAGTACGCTCTATGAAGGATGTACAGTACATTCTAATCTATAGACGGTATATCAACCCTATGAACGATGTACAGTACACTCTATAAACGATGTACAGTACATTCTAATCTATAGACGGTATATCAACCCTATGAACGATGTACAGTACCTTCTAATCTATAGTCGGTATACAGTACGCTCTATGAAGGATGTACAGTACATTCTAATCTATAGACGGTATATCAACCCTATGAACGATGTACAGTACACTCTATAAACGATGTACAGTACACTCTATAAACGA
>NW_013750150.1:0-1273 GCF_000517525.1 Limulus polyphemus
CCTTGGACAGTCCACAACTTAAGATACAAGTGAAGCAAGCACACCCCTCTACCATGCAGGATGCAATGACCAGAGCTCTCGAATTTGAATCCTACGTTAAGTCCAGCACAGAGGTACCAAGGTTGGTACAGTCATCTGGATTCAAGGCCAGAAAAGGTCAGCTTTCAAAGAGGTTTGAGGGACTTTGCTGGCACTGTAACAAACCTGGGCACAAGAAAGCTCAATGTTGGCAACTTCAACACAAGGGAGATGCCACAGCAGGAAAGGCTGGTATCAGAAAGGTTGTTGGAACTGTGGAAAGCACGGACATTTGAGGAGCCAGTGTAGAAAGAATATTACCAACAAGTAGTTGGTGATGAGCGACGCCCACCAACCCCCATCATGAAAGTCCCAACAGCTAGGTGTAAAATGCCAAGCACACACAGTGTCTATGTGACAGGAAAGCTGGATGGCCAAAGGTGCAACTTTGTCATAGACTCTGCGTCTCAGCAAACCCTTGTGAGCCTCAAGGGGTTAGATCACGAAGGAGTACCAGAAGCCATACAGAAACTTTATGGTGTGACAAGACATTCTACAAGATTGTGGGGACCAGCGTGGGTAACTATTGAGCTCATGGGCATAAAGGACAGACAGAAAGTATACTTGGCTGACATTGAAGACGAATGCATTTTGGGATTGGGCTATTTACTACCAAGGAAGTTTGTAATTGATTTTGATAAAATAACGTTTGGGAATAACAAAGGCCAAGTTCCGGTAACTGTTAAAAGAGAGGTTGAACTAATTAGGTGTCATCAAGCTGAAGTCAAAGTGACTGAAGAAGTTGATGATGATGGAGTGGAACCAGGTATAGATCAGAAAAGGAGAAAGACCAAGATATGAAGCCAATAATTTGTTACGCCTCCGTTTGTTAAATTGATTTTCCGTAACTTCGTTCCGACGAAACTTGGGTTCCGTACCTGAGTTCCAGAGCCTCTACCAGTGTTCTATAGTTGTGTCTGTCGGCTGCTGTCAGCTGTTCAAGTATTTCCAGTGGTTGTCCCTTCAAGCTCGTTGCCAGATATACAGCTTTCTGTTCCTCTGTCCATCCATTCATCTCTGCCAGTAGCTCGAATTGTGCTCTATATGCTTCCCACGTGCCTTTCCATCGACTTCCTGTGGCTTCCTTCGCACTGAATCACTCCTATTACTGACATTCATATCTGGGATGTGACTTCTAACTGGACTGAATATGTCTGCATTAGGATTTAGCTGCGGGCTCTGTAAGGAGCTTGCC
>NW_013750151.1:0-1274 GCF_000517525.1 Limulus polyphemus
ATTATTTCTACTTGTTATTCCTTCAGGAAGCATTTAAGCTTATTGGTGAGATGACTAACACCTACTCCCTGGATTTCTTTGATAATCCAGCGGACCTCCCTGAATATTCTCGCTACAATGATTGGGTTGCGTGTACTACAAATGACATCAAAGCCTATGTTGCCTTGCAGATAATGATGGGATTGTGTTCCAAGCCAAGGATTAGTGACCACTTGGCAACTTGGGGTATAGCTCAGTTCCCTGGTTATCGAGATTTATTGCCACACAATTGTTACCAGATGATCAGTTCATTCCTTCATTTTTGTGAAAATTCTCAAAGGGTTCCACTTGAAGAGGAAGGATATAATCCTTTGTATAAAATTGCTCCCCTCATGAACATTGTGAAACCACTGTATAAGTAGTATTACATTCCACATTGTGAACTTACAATTGATGAAACGATGAGGAAGTTCATTGGATGGATATACTTTCATCAGTACATATTGAACAAACCCACAAGGTGGTGTATAAAACTGTGGTCATTGTGTGAGATCAAGTCGGGTTATCTGTTAGACTGTTCATACTGATAGAGACAATAACCTTATGGCACCAGAGCAAGGCTTGGGTCATAAAGTTGTTATGAAAATGGTGGGTAGTAATGGATACTTGAACTTCGGCCACCACTTATATATTGATAACTTCTACTCTAGCCCTCTTTGAAGCCCTCAAGGAACAGGGTACTGGTGCCTGTGGAACTGTAAGATTGAATAGAAGGGGACTTCCAGAAGAAATTAGACCAGCGATGTTACAGCTGAAGAAAGGTGATGATCCTGTTTATTACAGAAAGGGGGATATGCTTGTCTTCTCCTGGTATGACACTGCAAGGGTCAACTTCCTCTCAACAATCAATAATAATATCTACACTCGGAAACAAATTCGATCCAAGCAGTCAGAGACTGGATTTAGGGATGTGAAGAAACCAAATGTGGCCTGCAATTGCAATGCTTCAATGGGAGGAGTTTACTTGTTTGACCAGAAACGTACCAGCTACCCATATTGACACAAATGTAAAAAGTGGTGCCACACAATTTATCACTTCATCAGAGAGGCAGCACTAGTCAACTCTTATATACTGTATACAACTGCCAATGATAATTCAAAAATGGAGCCACATTCATTCAGGGAAAAGGTGGCAATCAAACTCTGTGCTTCTATTCCTCCGAATAAATTTGGAAGAAAAGAGAAGAGGTCAACAGATAACCCAGAGAATAGGGAGAAGTGACTGACAGGGCATC
>NW_013750152.1:0-1273 GCF_000517525.1 Limulus polyphemus
TAACTGCAGACATTGCTGCAAAAGAGAGGTTGAACTAATCAGGTGCCATCACGCTGAAGTCAAAGTGACTGAAGGAGTTGGTGATGGTGAAGTGGAACCAGGTATAGATTTTAAAGCAGAGCAGGAGAAAGACCAAGATTTGAAGCCAATAATTGATTTTCTACAAGCAAGTGTTTTGCGCCCTGCTTGGGAGAAGGTGTCTAGTCTAAGCCCTGTGACAAAGAACTATTGGGCACAATGGGACCAGTTGAAGCTTGAAGATGGTTTTCTTGTCCGGAAATGGGAAAGTGACGACCTGGCAAACAGTTTTACCGAGAAAGTTACTTGAAGGTGTGCTGCATCAATCCCATGATAGTTTAACAGGAGAACATCTTGGAGTTAAGAAGACATTGAGTCACCTATGGCAGATATTTTACTGTATAGGTATGAGGCAAGATGTGGAAGAATGTTATATGAAGGTGGTGCACCAATGGAAAGAGTGGCCCTTGACATTGCTGGTCCATTGTCCCGAACTCGTTCTGGAAATAGGTACATTTGTGTGGTGATGAATTATTTCACCAATGGCCTGAGGCATATGCAATACCAAAACAGGAAGCTACGACTGTAGCTTCGGCTGTTAGTGATTTCTTCTTCAGGTTGGGAATGCCATACAAACTGCATTCAAATCAAAGCCGTAACTTTGAATCACCTGTATTCCATGAATGCTGCAAGTTGTTTGGCATACGAAAGACCACGACAACGCCAATTCACCCACAATCTGATGGGATGGTAGAAAAGTACAATTGGACACTGGGAGAGGAATTGACAAAGTTTTGTAATAGTTGCCAAGATCACTGGGATGTCTTACTCCAACCAAAGTTGGTGGTCTATAGAACAGCAGAGCATGAAGCCACTGGACACACTCCAGCAAAGCTGATGTTTGGTCGGGAACTTCGAATCCCAGTGGATCTGATAACAGGACGCCCACCTTATGAAGAGTTACTTGAAAATGTGCCAGAGTTCGTGAAAGTGTTATTTGAAAGAATGGATGATATTCATCATCAAGTGCACTCAAACTTAAAAACGTCTGCTGATTCCATGAAGCTATGTTATGATAAGAAATCTACTGAAGTCACCTTTGTACCAGGAGAAAAGGTGTGGTTGTATAAGGAAGACCAAAAGGAAATCTTCTCAGTTGTCTTCTTTATGGGAAGGCCTATATGACATAGTGAATCGTCTCTCAGACGTGACTTTCCGAATAAAATGTGGTCAGCGAGGTAAGCCAAAGGTGGTG